>NC_135564.1:14659011-14701511 GCF_964340395.1 Glandiceps talaboti | reverse complement strand
ATATACATATGATGGACTACCAGCGCTATGCCCTGTGTCACGTGCTACTACGACTATTTGCATAATATGCACATTTGAAAGTATGTTGGGAGTCTTGTACACCAACTCTCTAGATTGCCAATAGTTGACATGGCACTGCGTCCAAACATTCGTAACGTTGTGTCCTTCGTTTTGTTTATGAGCCCGAGTACAGATCTAGAACATCCATATTTAGTTCGATGTTCTTACTTCTTGCTCTTAAAATCTCATTCTAAGCAATCAATGTGTGTGTGAAATAGTGTTTTCTGAATATTAATTATCATTCTTTCAACAGAGGCCTACAGTGTGAACATGACCAAAGTCGCCCTTCTTCTCAAATTGGAGGAGTCGGATACTAGTACAACCGACAAATATCGACTCGTCGCTACGTTTTCGTCCACCATTTCAATATCTATAGGGCTTGCACAGAAGATGCTTGATGTTGTATTTTCAGCACCGGAAGAGTACAAGGGCAAGGTCAAAGGTTTAATGGGTAAGACAACCATTCGTGTCAAAGGTTAAAAATGCTTCATTTTTAAAGGTCAGTGGTCGTCTGTCAGGCATGTCCGGATAAGGCGCTCTTTTTAACTGTTTCAATCACATTACGTCCCGTCACTTCTCATTACGTCGCTATCACTACAATCTGTTATGCCATATCTTGACCACTGCTTGCATTTAATTCATTTGAATGACGCCAATGTTCTCTTGGGAATAAGTCTTTTCTAAATTATGTAAATTTCTGAGTTTGTATGAGCGTCTCTAGCTACTGGTCAGGTTTTTCGTAGTGTGGGACCCCGAGTCGCACGTGTGTGATTTTGATGACTGTTGCACTTGAACTATTATTTAAAGGGGAACACCACTCAAGGAAATTATATCATTTTGGGTTCTGGAGAGTAATTTCATAACTTCCTATTCATATTTATTCGGTTGCCAATAAAATATAGATTGAAACTTCCTTTTTAACCTTTATTATTCTAGCACTTTTACACTGCTACTTGTTTATCTGAAGGGCATACACACATGTCATGAATATTCAATGTTCATCTAATCCATATTCATGTCGTGTCTACAAAGCCCATAAGTTTATAAAAATACCCTTACAATTATTGCCTGCAGTGACGATCCCCTCTATATTGTCTTTTAAAGATGATGTCAGTTTCTGCATCCACTATTTCTCGCGAGACTTCACAATATTTGCAATTTCAGGGTTTCTTTCTTGAATACGTTAGAAAAGTGTAGGGTCGGTAGTGAAAACTAGGTGGGGTCGGGCAACCGTAACCAAACAATATTTTTTAGGCCTGATCGTAATTTTTATAACTTTTTAAAACCAGGATATTGGGATGGTGATCCAACAAACGATTTCATGCTGCCAGATGGCACCATACAGACACCAGATGGCGAAAATCTGACAGATGCCGAATACTTTGAGTTCGGTCAACAATGTGAGTATATATGCTGGTTCTTTTTTTAAAATTCGTGTTTACATTGTATGTACCATACAGCGAGATGGTGATATAGTTGGCTGAATACTTGCGTAACAACCCAAATGCACTAGTAACTATGATGTACCATCGCGATGAGTAATGTATGCATATTTTGTAGGGTATTGTAATTTGAGGAAGTCGATATTTGATATTTTATGATAAGTGATAAACTCTTGGTGAATAGAATGAGCATTATAACTTTATAGCAGTATTCGAACTGTTAATGAGCATTTGCAAATAAGATCATTTATAATTAATTTATAGTAATTTGTAAATTCAGACTCCCTCTGCTCTTTCAGGGAATGTGTCTGCCGACGATTCGCTGTTCACTTACAAGGACGGAAACACATGGGCTGATTACAACAATCCTACATTCATCCCTCTCTTCCTGGATGAGTTGATACTGCAATACGAAACGGATGATCCTGCCTACCTCAACACCGTGAGGAATAACTGTGGGGAGGATGAACAATGTCTGTTTGACTCGTTGGCTACAGAAAACGAAGACGTTGGACTTTTAACGAAAAACACGTCTTCTCAAATAAAAGTCCGAAAGAATGATCTAGGTAAGCGTACTGTTTGACCCGTTTCCTTGTCATTGCTTGACCACCTGACACAAGGTATGGTGAGCGAGTGAATTTTCCAGTCTTGATAATAACACCATGACCTAGCTGTAATGTATTACAGTTAGATTGTACGGTGTGGGGTTTCCACATTTTCCACATGTTCATCAATAACTTACATGTTTTTCACGCGTCATTGGGTTGTCTTATTATTTATTTTGTACGCGTTTTCCAGATAATGAAAATCCATACATAAGTAAGAGATGAAAGAAAAAAACAAGAAAATACAGAGGAGAATTATACAGAAGATAAAATATCTATTACACCAAAATAGTTTACGACATATTGTGACGAAATTCGTAGTACAGATAATTATGCTCGTTAGGTAAATGAAATCTACTGAGAAAGCTTAAAGACGATTTCCTGGATAATTTTGTTAAATCCCTTCTATGACTATTAATTTGTTTATCCTTACAGAAAATTTTCCACCAAACGTCACTGCCAGTCAGTTAATAGAAGCAGAGGTCGGAAAGACTGTAACTGTACAGGTGAATGCATGGGATCCAAATGGAGACGCCATAACATATTCCTTACTAAATGACAACCCAAGTACTGATATCTCGCAAGGTACATCAAGTCCATTCTAATACATATTTTGACTCTTGATATAAATATATGTTACTATTGACAGACTTGACAGCATATGTCCTCCCCAAGCATATCACTTAATATTAGCAGTCTTGGTTGTGTAGTAAAATTCTGTGTTCATTTGAAATATATTTCACAATTATAGAAGTTAAAATAAAGGTGAAACAATGCTAGTGGTATATTTTGAGACGACCGGTTACCCAGTGCCCACTTCATTACAAACTATATGTACCACATAATGCGATTGAGACCACATTTCAACTGAAGGCAATGTCGTCTGACTCGGCACAAATCTTGCTAACATTGCTAAGAGTCATCTACTGGCTCGAGAGCCTCGAGAATTTCTTTTTTTACTCTCTATATATAGCTAACATTACTATGGTTTATCGGCTAGCTTAACACAGGCTTCATAAATATTACTACATTGTCTTTGCATGTCATATCATTACCTCATCAGATTGTTACACAGCAAACGATTTGCTACGATCTGCGAATATCATGGTATTGCATACAAAGGAAATGTAAAATGTTAGTACAATTTTCTGTCGAGCAAGACGATTCAATGAAGCAAAATCGTAAAGTGTTTGTTAAGTCAGTCAATTAAATGTAGCAAAGTTAGTACACGTGTGTACAGAAAACAAGCCACATAATGACATGTTCTAGCGATCTTATTGTGATTTTTGTTGGGGCGGACGACGCTCTTTTGGGTGAAATAATTTAGCGAATATTGATTATATTTTTACAAAGAAAGATGTTACCATAGTAGTGATTTAACAACTTGAGTATAGTAACATATTATGACATAAGATTTCCAAAACAAACTTTTGTCGTTCATTTGTCGCCAGATGGAACTTTCACCTGGATACCAGAGAATACAGATCGGCTTAATTTGACATTTATAGTATCGGATGGAAAGGCTATGACAGCGTTTGTACCTCTTGTTAAAATATGCAATTGTCAGAATAGTGGTACGTGTAATTATAACGTCTCAGTGACGGACGCCGATATTAATAATGAGAAATTCTCGGTAAGTGTACAAGTTTATTCTGATTTGGTATTTCAATAGTAGTTCATCTGTAGTTGTGTCTGTTGTGAGTATCATATTGTGTAAGTCTTGTTTGTCTTCCTTTGCATGAAGTACCGACTAACTACTCAAGGAGCTACCGAGGATGAATTAGATAGATAGATAGATAGACATACATACATACGTACGTACGTACGTACGTACGTACGTACGTACATACATACATACATACATACATACATACATACATACATACATACATACATACATACATACATAAAGATACATTTCGCCTATCACATTATTATATGTTAGACCATAAGCCTCCCTCTAACCTTAAATAATCCACAGAGCATTATATAAACTGTGTATATATAGATGTTGTCAGTGCATGTTTTATCAGCAAATTCACAACCCTGCAAATAACGTTGTTTGCACTGTAGGTTGTTACGTGCATTTGTACACCAGGATATACGGGTGATTTTTGTGAAGACGATTTCAACGCATGTGCAGATGATCCTTGTTTTCCTGGTGTTGAGTGTACAGATTTGCCAGCCCCATCTTTAGAAGCAGAGTGTGGTGAATGTCCTGATGGTCTTGTAGGCAATGGCACGAAGTGTTTCGGTGAGTAATTTTATCTAAATATTTACAGTTTTGGAAGCCGCGCCGAATATACCATGTTGGATACTTTGGAAATTAGACGGTCTTGTTGTGATTACATGAACGAGATATTTGAGAAATGTTTAAACTTTATCAAGCAAAATTATTACAAAACATACATGTGTTTTATTTAATCGGCCCATATACAATATAAGAGCAGTTTTAATTTTAAACTCACTTGTTTTATTCATTATTTGTTTCAGATTTTGACGAGTGTGAAGAAGGGCGTGATTTTACAGACGGCAATACATTTTGTGAGCAGGAATGTGAAAATACTTTACAGAGTTATATCTGTCGCTGTTGGGAAGGGTTCCGTCTGAATGAGGACATGAAAGGATGCACAGGTAAATGTGTTTGTCGTTTTTTTCTTTTCTGAATCTTTTGTTCTCATAGAGTACTGTTAGAGGTACATAACTGAGTTTTACGTCTTTGTACGGATTAACATATAAGTCACGTGAAACATCTTGTGATGAGTAAGGCAAAAAGAATGACCACTAAAGATAAGGACGTCATAGATAATCATATTGTCTGCTTTGTCTTTTATCTATGACGATATATATGAACTTGAAAAAATGTGCATTACAATTTAGTCAGAAGTTATACTGATATTAATTAAATGCAATAAGTCAATACAAGTCAGTCAACTTGTTCTCTTGGTGAATTGCTCCACTTAGTAATTAAAACTAATCAGCAAAGAATAAATTCATTATAACTAATTAAAACGTTTTTTCTTCACCTTAGACATCAATGAATGCACTGAAAATATCGATGACTGTGACCAGCAAGCCACGTGTACTAACACCCCTGGAGGATTCAATTGCAGTTGTAACGATGGTTACAAGAATGTTATTGATAACAGGACATTGTGCGAAGGTAACGTAATTCATATATACATTGAAGAGATATGTCTTAAGTTTTAACATATCATTTAATGTATTATGGTAATGTATTTTGTTTTCAAATGTTTGCCTTTACTACTATATTTTACAGACATTGATGAATGTTCCGAGCCATCCTCTTGCGCTGATTCCAACGCTATATGTACAAACATTATTGGCTCCTATAAATGCTCATGTCGAGATGGTTATGAGAAGACTACCGCAGGACAAACTTGTACAGGTATTTGATTATTGATGGTGCAATTATGATTTTGCTTGAGTGTACACGTGTCTGTGCGTTTAATGTTTTTTTTTATAATAATGTGTGTGTGCGCGTGTGCCTGCTTGTGTGCCTGCCTGCCTGTCTGTCTGTCTGTCTGTCTGTCTGTCTGAACTTAGCTGTCTCTGTATATACGTAACAGGGACGTATGTATGTATGTATGTATGTATGTATGTATGTATGTATGTATGTATGTATGTATGTATGTATGTATGTATGTGTGTGTGTGTGTGTGTGTGTGTATGTATGTATGTATGTATGTATGTATGTATGTATGTATGTATGTATGATATTATCGCTCCACTAATCAAATGCAGCAGCCTCATTGTATAATTGTAAAACAGGATCATATCTGTAAACTTCCGTACATTTCACTTTAGCTTGTGGAAAGTACCACTGTCCATCTAATCTAATTCAAGGAAACCCGTCTTGACCGATACTATGAACATACTATGTTCTATCTTACAGATATCGATGAATGTGAAAGACTAATTGACAACTGTGATATACACGCTACATGTACCAATAATGATCGCTTATATGATTGCCAATGTAACGAAGGATGGATGGGGGATGGGTACAGTTGTTCTAACATTAATGAATGCCAGGACTTCACATTGAATGACTGCCATCCTCAATTTGCAAATTGCACAGACAATGATGGAAGCTACTTTTGTGAATGCAAACCAGGGTATATAGGAGATGGAAGAACATGTAATGGTAAGGTTTATGCATGTTATTAAAAAAAAGTATGTTTATCGTGAAGTCAAACGAAGGGAATTATAAGCCACCTCTTCTTTGCCTTTAATTGAGCGACCCATATAGGGCGTGTTTTATTTTTAATAATTGTAATTTTTTAATTATTTTAAGCAATTGCAGATTTTTATCCTTGCGTTTATAGGGTTATCGTTATTTATATTAATACAGAATGCATTTAATACATCAGTAATAAAATATCACCTACTAGTGTACATATTATTCAATATTATTTGATATTTTCAGATGTTAACGAGTGTAGCAGTTCAAATGACTACTGTGACTCGGTGGGATCTGTTTGTGTGAATACAGTTGGGTCCTACAGATGTGAATGTGACAGAGGATACGAAATCGACGGTACAGGTTGCAAAGGTATGACCAAATTGGTTTACACTTGGTGTAGGCTTTTGATATCACTTACGCTTCTTTCTTGTTAGAAACGTAGACTATTGCTAGTTATATTTTGTACACGTTGTACACGCAGTTCAAAGACCATATAATGTTCTTTTTATCCATACACAGTGTAAGGAATGCTGTGCACCTTGTGTGTAAAGACGTGGCATGACACGATGTATTTTACAGACTACTGTATACTGTGAAGGTGTATTTTTGTCTTATTTTGAAACTAAATCTGCGCCAACATTGTGAGCGTGAAAATATAACCACTTTCATTGGCGAATTCTGATTAACCAAGGCACTGGTAGAAGTAGATTGACTTCAAATGAATACATTTACATCTCAAAGACAAGTAATGCTGTCAAATATTGTCTATCCACCAAAATAAAAATGGTTCCGAAGTATAAAAATTGTCTTTCCGCTAATAAATGTTTTATGTGCAAAAATACAATCACAGGAAGCTTACTGAATACACCTTTGTCATTGTTAATTAGTATAAAAGTCACTCTATCAAGTACCTTATAATGGCTACCTTTGTTTCACCATAGACATCAATGAATGCAGCACGACTACATTTTCATGTCCTTCCGATTCAAGTTGTCGAAATACACTGGGATCCTATTTTTGTGAATGCGATGAAGGTTTTGTTGGCGATGGTACTGTTTGCTCAGGTATGTGACTGTCATAGTTCTCGGATCGATGCTTATACTTGAAAAAATGAATATATTATTTGTTGAAATTCCCTTGGTGTGTAGAACTTTGTTCGCGCAATTATTTTGAAATTGTGGACAGGTTTATGCACTTAGTGTGCACTCCGTTTCAGAATAGCACCTATTCCTTCAAAAGGTAGACAAATCATAATTTAACAGAGACTAAAATATATTGTCGTAGTTAGCTTTGGTTCTTAATAACAACATGGAGTAATTATTAAAATTTATAAACGACTTCACAAATACAGCCCCATTGATGGTTAGTGTTCATTGGTTTCGTTTGGTAACAACCATGCAGAAACCAAGAAGAAACTGTGCATTCTACAATTTAAGATACTATTAGCAAGACGGAATGAAAACATTTTCTTGTCACATTTTGTTTAAATTTAAATAAAATGAACTAACGTTCCACCATGTACACATCATATGCATTCATTTAAACATTGGCGCCCGCGAGTCTGCATCTAGTTGAAGTACGTTTGCATGGTTTATCTCATTCAGACTAAATGTAGCAAAAGGAATTACGATCTTGGTATCTTAAAGTGTAGATTGCAGTTTCTTATTGGTTTCTTCGTGGTTATGTCAAACATAGCAAATCAACGTTAACCTGCAACGGGCTGTACTTAAATTGTGCTAACTGCATGAAGCATGAAATAGCAGATATTATACCAGACATAGCCTTTGCAAAATATGAAAGGCATATACAATATAAAAATCCAACGAATCGTCATGAAATCTTACATTTTTCGAAATTCTCAAACTTGTCTTTTGGTGTCATTTTTCACAGACATTGATGAATGTGTTATCAATAGTGAGACCAAATGCCATGAGAATGCTCTGTGTTTGAACACACCTGGTAGTTTTATCTGTGAGTGCGAACCTGGTTACCAAGAGGATGGTTTCAACTGTACAGGTTAGTATAGATAAATTACTTATTTAGTTACTATTGCTCTCCTGAATATCAATGTTGTTAATCCATTTGTCTGGACCGCCTTACAAATTAACATAATAATCTTACCTTGAAATCAGTGGTCCTTGTAGATCGAGTATTACGTAGTTTATATTCAGTGAATTTCGAAATAAAGCCGCTCATTGCCTTTAAACTTACACTTTTCTCATTTACATAAAAGGCATGCTTTATCAATGTCAGTGGGTACCATGACAAGTATTCACAAGTGAGAACTCTGTATGTCAATATTAATATTGATGTAAATAATGCCAATTTATTTTCATTATAGATGTGGACGAGTGTGAGAAAAACATATGTGATCAAAATTGCACTAACACAGACGGTGCCTATGAATGTTATTGTAACAAGGGTTATGTACTGAATACTGATGGAATCACTTGCGATGGTAAGATTATATTTGCATGAGCTAAAAACACAAACAAACAAACAAACAAACAAACAAACTACATTACATACATACATAAGCTCGCACGCACGCACACAGCCAGACAGACACAAACATACATACATACATACATACACACATGCGTGCGTGCGTGCGTGCATACATACATACATACATACATACATACATACATACATACATACATACATACATACATACATACATGTTTATACTAAGCCTGTCCACTGTTACTAAGCTTGCCCACTATGTTACTAAGCCTGTCCACTATGTTACTAAGCCTGTCCACTGTTATTAAGCTTGCCCACTATGTTACTAAGCTTGCCCACTATGTTACTAAGCCTGCCCACTGTGTTACTAAGCCTACCCACTATGTTACTAAGGATGAAATGGTATAGAGCGAGATGGATGTACAGACATAGAGGCAGACCCTTAGTGTATTTTAAATTATATTCTCTCCATTTCGAATTCAGCCATCAATGAATGCTTGTACCAGACTGATGGATGTTTGCAGATATGCAACAACAGTACCAATAGCACGGATTATTCATGTAGTTGTTATGAAGGCTATCATCTAGATGAAGATGAAAGAAGCTGCCTTTGTAAGTGACCTTTGAGATCGTACAATAACCAACTTCCAATCAAAACTAAGTATGCTCAGATGCTAAGTTGCATTATACCTACTTTTATGTAATCAGAAGGCCAGCCTCCAAGATCTTGCAAGGGTACGGTCTTGGTAACCAATACTACATTATTTGTGGTTTAAAAATGGGACACATTGTTTACAGCAGTAGTTTATGTTTATCAACGGAATGGTACACAGTTACCATAATGCACCATTCAAAATAGCTAATTTTCAAATGCCTCTTATCTGTTATACAGCATGATGAGTATCATGTAGTTTTGTGCCATGTGGTCAAACAATCTCACGCAATTCCGATCCAGAGACAATTCAGTTGATTTTAATGTCTCATATTCAAATTCACTATTCCTACTGCATGTCTTTATCTTCTGATTTACAATACACCAGCTAATGCGACCTACGACTGTACACGAGACTGTCTGAATGGTGCGTGTTACAAGGATCTCAACGGTACCGGACTCTGTCGATGCAATAGAGGTTACGAACTGAATGATACCACTCCTGATTCTACAGAAGCAGTCTGTATAGGTATGTCTTTTTACATAACTCACTTCTATTACGTCATTTGTGTCATATCTACTGATGACAATATCAAGACGTAAGGATAGTGGTTCCTCTATTTGGAATAATATGAGGTGAATCATGTTATTATCATTGTATATATTGCAATGACGTAAACATGTTTTTCCATATTTGGATTCAGGTATTCATCAACGGAAAGGACGAAATTGTAATCAAATTAGTTTTGCATATATTTGCATATCAATTTTATACATACCACATGTATTAATTTGGTAATCCTATTTATTATATAAACCTGTCACTCTGTTCTTTTATTTGTCGCTTATTGCTAAATATACGTTTGTTTTTGCACATTATTTATAGTAGTCACGGCAAAGTGGGGAGCTATATGAATCTGGCGTCAGTATAATCATGATAATTAGTCTATTCTATAGTTATGGATGTTTTTTGAATGCATGGATTTATCATTATTCATTTATCTCTGACCTGACTTCTCTTTCAGGTGTAAATGAATGTGAAGTCAACGATAGCAATTATTGTGAACATACGTGTGTCGACAAGTCACCTGGATATGACTGCACCTGTAACGACGGTTACAAGCTGAACTCTGACCGTAGGACTTGTCTCGGTAAGGGGCATATTATTAATACATTAATTCAGTGCAGTGACGTTGCATCTAATACACCAAAATGTGACACTCTACTTGCACGAGCGAGTTATGAACACAAACCATTGCTAGAAAAATAAGACTGTAACAATGACCGTACATCAAGTAATAAACTGAATCAAAGCTCAAATTCAGAGATCGCTTTTCTGTTTCTCGAAGAGGTTCTATTGAAATAATGCAATTATATTTACTAATCTACCAAATCATAGAACTCCACCGGTTTCTCCTACAGATATCGACGAGTGTACGTCAGAGATCCATCAACATACCTGTTCTCAAAAGGAAAAATGTGTTAACATTGTTAGTAGTTACATATGTGCATGCAGATATGGTTACGTTAATACGAGCCAGGGATGCGAAGGTACTGTCATTTTTTCACATGTTTACATTTGTTGGAATTAGAAACAGTGTACGAGTGTATGTATCTATAAGAATTCAGATCATTTTCCCCCTTAATTGTAGGATATACCTTATATTTCAATTATGAAGAGACATAAATTGATGGTACAATATATACGTAATATTAATGTCAAATCTGTATACTAGAACTTGGTATAATTAATCTGTAAACTAGGACATAGTTGTTCTGTATGACATGTCCACTTCCAGCGTCCCAAGTGTTTGTAGTATTTGATATCAAATAACACATACTACATTCCTCGTGCAGGACAGTTTCTGACATTAGCAACTTGATATCTGCTGTTTCTTCAATATTAAAACCTACATAGTATTTATCGATATTTCAGTTTCAATTTGTGATGATTTACCCTCTTTTGTTTTTAAATCTGTCATGATTGCTTTTTATTCTTTTCCACAGATGTCAACGAATGTAAAACCAACAACACACTGTGTGACGAAAACGCACGTTGCAATAACACCGAGGGGTCCTTTTTCTGCGAATGCAAGAATGGATATGATGGCGATGGTGTCGTCTGCCAAGGTAAAATTTGACATATATTTATAAGCACATTCAACAGTTATTTCAATGAACTATAATTGTTAGTCGATTCAGACTTGTGTATAACATCATATTTTTTTGGACCAATTTATATCATCATTCTTATATTGTGGTAAAAATATCAACACAGTATAAACTTAGTCTTAAAGACCGAGCAAAGTACCAAATTTACTCTAAGACTGTAAGAGTTTGAGAATTGCGATGGCTATGGCCCGTGGTTTTATGAGTTCTGTTTATTCGTAGACGTCAATGAATGCACTAATGAAGACGACATATGTGGAAACAACGCAATATGTAACAACATCGTTGGATCGTATGAGTGTACCTGTGAGACTGGATATCGTATGGAAAATGATTCGTGCATCGGTAGGGTTGTTATTGTTATACAAATTACACCCGACTTATCTGCGAAGTAAACAACCACAAACAAACAAACAAACAAACAAATAGACAAGCATGCGTGCGTGCAAGCGTACGTACATACACATACATACATACATACATACATACATACATACATACATACATACATACATACATAAAAAACAAACACACACATACATACACAACCCCAGTATGTCACTATATTTTGTTCTAACTAGTAATTAATTATATTAACCATTATTAAATTAGAATAAAGATCACAAATAACAAGAACTGGTATTATTGTAGATATGTATTCATGTTCAACAGATTGTTATCATATATCACTCAATTGATGAACCTTGAGTAGAGGTTGGAAAAGTTACATTTAAAACTATTTTAATTAACACATTTCTTTAACAGACGTTGACGAGTGTTCAAACGGAGGAGGTGCAACGTGTGACGAAAATGGGAGTTGTACTAATGTCATCGGATCATATATATGTACCTGCAACGAGGGATTTGAAGGAGATGGACGAAATTGCATAGGTAAGGGGAAGTAACGTAAATGAGTATAAATTGTCGTTAAACTACACTTCCCCCTGCTACCCAAAGAATATAAGGGTCACAAGAATGAGCCAGTATGTAAAAATCAATGCTTCAGACGCTCTGTGATGTTCAATCAATATGTACACATACAGTTAATACCATGCAACATGCCAGTGTATTTTAGCTGACGATAACTATTTTATATGAAAATTATGATGTTAGCATAAATATGTCAATTTTCCAAAGATTGATGAACTTTCAAGAGACGTACATGTTATGATTCACCCCATGTACATCAATTTGTATCTGTTGTAAAAAAAGACTACAGGGAGGTATATTTGTATTGGTTCATTTTTACAGATATTAATGAATGTTTATTACCTGATAACCATAAAAATGCTGACAATTGTGATCAAAATGCTGTCTGTCATAACAACGTTGGAAACTACACATGTAACTGTACGCAGGGTTACCAGGGAAACGGCATAAACTGTGAAGGTATGCTATGATTTTATTTCCAAATCTGTATTTTACTTATTCAGTCATTAGAGTTAGTATAATTTAACTCTTATCTATCATTGCAAATGAGCAAATATGCCATGGTAGTCTGAAAGGTCCAGTCGTTGGTCCGCTTATATTATGTAACCATTCAGGTTAGTGCCATGGATACTCAATTTATTTATACAAACAATAGTGAAACATTTATTGTTTTTGTATAGCTATACCATAGTCTTAATGAAGCAAGTTTTAATTGGTCCGAAACGGAATTCGAACATACAAAATCTGTCTAGCTGTCTATCTGTCTGTCTGTCTGTCTGTCTGTCTGTCTGTGTGTGTGTATGTATGTATGTATGTATGTATGTATGTATGTATGTATGTATGTATGTATGTATGTATGTGTCTAACTGTCTCTATCGTTTTACATGCAGATGATAACGAATGCCAAATGGACAATAGATGTGCCGATAACTCAACAGGTGGTGAATGCCATAATTTAGATGGCACGTACAGATGCAGCTGTCAGTCAGGTTACCGAGGTGATGGTGAGAGCTGCGAAGACATAGATGAATGTGTAGAAAGTCCTGATGTGTGCCATACGTACGCTGTTTGTACAAATACTAATGGCTCTTACGAATGTGTTTGTCAGTCAGGGTTCTCTGGTGATGGCATCACATGCCAAGGTTAGTTTTTGTCTTCATTTCAAGATCAAAAACCAAAACGAGGCTTGATTTCAGTAACCATATCAGGTAGTTGGATTTTGGCTTCGATATATAAATGTACCTTTAAGTTAGTTGTTTGTTTGTTTGTTTGTTTGTTTGTTTGTTTGTTTTATTTACGTGTCCTATGTGGGCTTACCAAGTGAACATTTCGTTCAATACAAGTATATGTACCGTATAAATTAAAGAGATGCCACATCCAGCCCACTGGGCTTATAAGACACAAAAGAGCAGTATAAATATACATATTGAAAATAAATACTGGAGAAAATTAATTAGTAACTGTTTGTTGGTTATTTGGTCGCTCTTTACGGGAACAACGGAAAGGTCGCCCCCCCCCCCCCCCAACGATGAATCTTTCATTTTTGCTGGTACTCACTCCGACACATTGAAAGGGTTAGTGCCGGAAGGTCATAACTACAAATAAAAAATGCAATTTTGAGAAAAAGGCCAAAACCATATTTTCGGCAAAAGTCAAATGTAAACATGAGGTTTTCTGCATTATCTATCTTCATCCATGACAATTTTTGGTGAGATAAGAGAAGATACAGCAAAATTATGTTTGTCAGAGATGATATTTGTAGGAGAACAGGAACTTATGATTACTATGTTTTAACGACCTAACCAACGTGTTGAAAGGGTATCAGTAATAATTAGTTGTTTTTTATCACAACCAAGGGACGTAATCAATTACGAGTAACGTCTCACCAGTTTTGGTCGACAGGCGTTGTCAGACTGACCATTTGCTGGCTTTTTCGAATATCATCGACGAATGGAACAGGTTATCCAGGTAAAATAGAGAATCTTTTCACATCAGATGACAAGAGGGCAACACCATTCAGAGGGACAAGGAGCATACCAATTACATAATCTCTACGATCACATCATCCCATTATGCCACCTAGCGGTAAACTCAAGCAAACGGACAGTTTGTCACTTGGCAAGTTTGTCAATCTGAACAAGCGAAACGTTACTCATGAATAATTACAGCCTTTTGGTTGTGATAAAAGAACTAATTATTACTGTCTTACCAACCTGATGAATGTATTTAAAGATAAAGCATGTACATCTAACAAACTTATTTAATACATTGCAGACATCGACGAGTGCTTCAACGATACTTTAAATGACTGTGACCTGAACGCTAAGTGCATGGACAAAGTTGGCTCTTATGCATGCAGTTGTAAGAGTGGTTATGTAGGCAACGGTAGAATGTGTGTTGATGAAGACGAATGTGCATTAAACATAGATGGCTGCCCCCTTACATCTGACTGTAACAACACCATTGGTTCGTATAACTGTGTTTGTCATGCTGGATACAAAAACGGAACTGATTGTCAAGGTATTGAAACTTGAGTTTTCAAAAGATTCAATTGTTGTTTATTATACTATGTTCACCACCTCCACCACCACCACCACCACCACCACCACCACCATTATAATCATGATCATGATCATGATCATGATCATCATCAAAATCATGATGATGATGATGATGATGATGATGATGATGATGATGATGATGATGATGATGATGATGATCATCATCATCATCATCATCATCATCATCATCATCATCATCATCATCATCATGATCATCATCATCATCATCATCATCATGATCATCATCATCATCATCATCATCATCATCATCATCATCATCATCATCATCATCATCATCATCATCATTGAAACACTTATTAATATTCAAGTACTTTTCTTCCACTATCTTTCTACAACAAATCCATCTGTTTTATGAGTACATTTGGATCATTATGTCAGATCTAGTTTGGGAACTTTAGTGATTTGTTCGGACCATGGCTGTTCTAAGTCACAAGTGGAAGGAAAAGAACTTGTATAAGGATAGTTTGTGCATAATTGGTCCACAGGTAGTATTATTGTTTGATATATTGTTAGTAGCTACCTCTGATTACACTGCATACAAGTGTATCAGCTTCTATTCTATAGGGATAAATTATGCTTAATGGCAAATAGCATTACTGTGTTTAGTACATAATATACGTTGAAACATCGCGTGAAAAAAAAGTGATTTACGTTATCCTGATGATTTCATAGATACTAAGATCAAGCACTTGTACAGCAGATGAAACATTCAAATATGCAAGCACTATACATGAAAGAATAACTCTATTTTGAAATCTTTTCGAGTTTAGAGTTGAACAGTTTGTTCAGTATTGTACTCTTTCTTCCCTTTGTCCATCAAATGTTAGAATGGTCATATTTAATTATCTTCTTTTGCAGATACTGATGAATGCAAAGCGAACACTGACAACTGTATCGATGATGCAAATGGCGGAATATGTGTAAATCTACCTGGTAGTTATTTATGTGAATGTAAGCCTGGCTACAATGGAGATGGCATAACTGGATGTGTTGAAATTAACGAATGTGATACTGCCAATCCTTGCCATGCTTATGCCAACTGTACCAACACTGTCGGCTCATACATATGTGTTTGTAAAAATGGGTTTCAAGGAGATGGCAAAAAATGCTTGGGTAAGTAAAGATCGGTACCATATAAAACATTTTGTCTTAGTTCCCGAACTGAGAGCGCAATTAATTTCCCTAGTATATTTCGGCTAAATCAGGCAGTCTAAGCTTCTTGAACTTTGATTCCAGAGCAAGGAGAGAACGCTTTCGGTTGTAAGGATATATTTAAAAGAATATCGAATTTTTACACATCAGCGGCTTTACACTTCAGAATAATTTATATAACTCTATTAATGATGTAATTATTCCAATGCAGAACACACAATCAATGAAAACATGATCAAAGTCACGATATTGTCATTTTTATGGTCGACGACAGTTTGATCCGAAAGCAAGGGTGAAGGGTCGCTGGTGGACGAGATCAGATGTGCATTACATGGAGGCCTATGTATTGATCTAGCATGTGATTCAATTTTTATATCTTGATTTTAATACAGATATCAATGAATGTTACAATGGTACGCTTAATGACTGCCATACTGATGCTAACTGTATAAATAGTATTGGTTTATATCGGTGTGAGTGCAAAGACGGTTTTGAGGGAGATGGAAAGACCTGTACCAGAATAAAAACAACTACAGAAATTACAGGTATGAAATACTATTACAGCTCATTTCAATTTACCGTTCAGTGGTATTGTTTGATACAACCTTGTAGAAACCATAAGACACTTCGAAAATTCTTGCTACATTAATCTGAATGTAATAAACCATATACTGCAACTAGATGCAGACACGCAGGCGCCAGTGTTTCGATGTCTGGATTTATTGTCTGCCCCACCCCCACACAGTGTGCGTACATATGTCTTCATGTTTCTTACATTAAGGATTACTTGTCGGAGAATTTAGACGAAGGACCTTGTCTTTCTCATTAACCCCAAAAATAACTACCTTGAGAAAAGACCTTAAGTTTTAAAAAGGAACATGTAAGTAAAAATGTCAAACATTTATACTTCGAATTCATTCTGGTCTCTTAACAAGATGTCGGTCCTTGCATTGATGACCCATGCGATACAACCAAAGAATATTGTGTTGATAGAGAACAAGGTTCTGAATGTCTATGTAAAAGTGGTACCACTAGGGCTAACGGACAGTGTGTAGGTAAGTAACATTATAAACTTAATAATGGTACGGAGGGGCACAAAATATCGACAGAAAACAAACTATCAGTGTATGGATTGACATTAACATATACTGCTTGGCAGTAATTTATTAAACCCGGTCGAACGACAAACAAGATAAGCAGTGAAAGAAAAGGTGAATAACTAAGCTATTTTACAACATTTCGTATATGAGTGAACATTTGTCGCAAATTTGGATCTAAAATGGGAGAAGTCGGAGTATTAACATATTGCGTTTGGTAAATATAAATAACAGCATAATATAAAGAATATCAGAAGTCTATCAACATCAATTCACCACTACCACAACTAGGTTACCAGTATCATTTACAACACCATTACCAATATTATTATCATTATACCATACCATACCATACCATACCATACCATACAGGCCAAGTAAGATGAATATTAACGGAAACTATTTTGACTCCTGTAGGTACGAAATCTTTCAAAGGAACATTTATCATATTGACGTTGAACAGCAAACCATATTTCTTCTCGGCTGAATTGTATGACCCAAAATCCGATGCTTACCAACAATTGACAAACGCTGTTATTCAAACGGTGAGAAAAGTCATCCTGTTGTTTCCCCATGTGATTTCAACATTTTCTAGTTTTCCAGTTGTATGTACCAGCGGTCTTTTGAGACAGCTTCAAATTATCTAAGGTGTCTACGTAATTTGTGTTTTAGAATGATTAACATATAGTAACCATTACAAATGTCTTTTACCTGTAGATTATTGTTAAACAATTCGATCAACTATTTAGTTTACTATGAGTACATTGATATGAAATACGAATCGATTGGGTAATATATAACATTCATGTACCCTACCTATTTATTGCGCCATTTTAAAATGGTTATTTAACCTCTTCTTTTCCCGATCGAGTAAACTCAATTTTGACGATGGTGAATATATTTTCAAGTCATATAAACCAAGCAGTGTTCTGTGCTACACTACAATGCAGTAGTCGATCTATAACTCAGAGTGCCGGGAGATGTACTCTAAGACTAATGCGATTTGCTATATTTTTCGGTCAACAGTTGGATACCCTATTCAGAGATGATACCACTTACACTGGGTCATTCATCATTGGGTTCAATAAGGGAAGTACAATTGCAGAATACTCCACCACTTTTACTACAGGGACAACCTACAATGATGAAACATTACAGAAGTACCTAGAGAACGAAGCAAATAGCGGCCTGCCAAATTTGGCTGTGACAAATGTTACTATTACAGGTGAGATGTGAGAGAGAGAGCGCTAATTTGCGTTTCTCTGGTTTCTCTCAAAAGCTTCATACGACATTAACCAGGAATCATACATTATCATCATCTATAAGAAAGTTCCTGTTCATGTATAAATGGAAAACCTGTAACTAGTCTTGATTTCAATTTCATATTATATACAAACTTTTGCACAAGTTCTGATACATTTACATAATATTGCATGGTGTTATTTCTCGTAACAGCTGTTTTCAAACCTAACGGCCAACGCAAAATTAAAGGGTCTGGAAATTGGTACAGTGCGTAGATTCCATAAGAACACTTGAACAGAAGGGTACAGAACTCTGGGCAAGAATGTGCCATTAGCAGACCACCATTATCGATAGTCTGAGAACCCCGGAAAAAATGTCATTGTAGTATATTAGAGTTATTCGTGAGCCGTCACGCTCTTACTAAGACTTCAAATAGTGAAATTATGACGTTTTACAAATGTATTTTTAAATTCAGATTTTTATGATCCTGTGTGTCTCCGACCAAATGGACACGATTGTTCAGACAATGCTCACTGCATAGACAAATCATCAGATGGAACGTTTACATGTATCTGCGACTGTGGATATGGTGATGATTCAGAACATGTTATGGAAAGACCAGGGCGGAATTGTTCAAGTAGGTTTCAATTCTAACCTTTTGAGAATATTAGTTTATGTATATTTAGTGAAAAAATATCAATAGAACATTGTAAAGTGAATGACATTTTTGTACACAAACCTGTGCATACTCTGAGGCGAATAGTGTTTTGAATTGAGAATATTGGCCAGTTGATCTGAAAATGGAACGTTGGGTACCACTCTTATCACGAATTATAAGAAATTAATGAAAGTTGAGGGTTTTCTTTGTCGCACTATTATATAGATAGTTATTCATGATTGTTTTTTCTACTGTGTAATAGAAGAAAGCAATACCTTTGAATGTGGAAATGGAGGGATATGCCACGTTGAAGCTGGTGTCAAAATATGCGAGTAAGTGTACAAGTTATTTGTTATAGGGCACCTAGCTTCACTTCAATCGAGTTGAGAGTGAGTTGTGTATGTTATAGCATAGGTGAGACGCTATGCTTTGATATGACATATGTCATGATGTATATGATACCTTTCTTATAGCAGTGTTAATTACATGTTAACTATACACAATTGTTCTAGATTCAATAAATATTCGGCCATGATTCAAACCCCAATACTCCGAAGGATACATACTTAATTGTACTGTTTCCACAACAAATTATTTACAAGGATATATATATATATATATATATATATATATATATATATATATATATATATATATATATATATATATATATATATATATATATATATATATACATATGTTTATTTGAATATTGTTTCTCATAAATTGCTGTACTATGATGAAGTTTTATGAGGGGACAATCAGCTCAGTCGCTTAACTATTCTACACTTTTCTTCCACTGCCCCTCAGTTGGTAATTTCTATATTTGAAATTGTTAAAACATGTTATTCAACTTATTTTTTAAGGTGCACAGACGGATACATCGGATACACCTGTGATGAAAAGTCTGGATACGTAAAATGTGAGTGGCTTAATTCTGCTATGTGTATATCTTTTGCTTTTCAGCATTGTTCATGTAATTTTATACATAAATTTATCAAAAGCAATTTAAATGTAGAATTACAGCATACCTTTTGTCATATTTAGTTCCTCTAATTTGTATAAATATTTATGGAGCATGTACATTCTAAAATTTAAAGGCATGTGGTCACTAGCTACGCATGTGCGGATAAAGTGTATTTTTGTTTGGTGACAGACACGATGCGTCGAGTGGAGATCACTATGAAAGCTCTTACACATCCCAAGTTCTGGCCTTGAAGTTAAATTTGGCTTATATAAGCAATACACCAGAGTTCACAAAAAGTTGTTGTAAACTTCGTCGCTCAGAAGCTAAGATTTGTTTTGGGCTCCTTAATTCAACTGGCTAGGATTTTGAGATGGCAAGTGCGCGTGTGGTGTGAAACGGAAAACTACCATGCTTATATGTATGTACAGCCCGTTACATGTTAGTTTTCACTCTCTCTGTTTGATACAACCATGCAGAAAGTAATAAGAAACTGCACATTCTACACTTTAAGAGAATAGCAAGGTCGAAATTCCTTGTTGCATTTTGTCTAAATAACATAAACTGTAACAAGACACAGGCAAGCAGGTGCTAATGTTTTGATGTCTGTATGGTGGCAAGATAGTCTTATGACTTAGATCAAATGTTGCAAAAAACTAGTATTGTATTTATTCAGTCTTGCTATCTTAGAATACAGCATTTGAAGTTTCTTATTGGTTTCTTCGTGGTTGTTTCAAACAGAACCAGTGAACGCTAACATGAAATACGCAGTACAAGTGATGCTAACTTATCACGTCGATGAAAAATCCTACTATATATATTTAAGCACCCCTATCAATCCAGGGTCAGCGTTGAACATTCAGTTTTAAAATTACCATACTAAGTTGTGCGCAAAGATATATTTTGATCTGTATTCTGAATAGTTTTCTTTAATGCTTTTTTTTCAGCCTTCAACACGGCAAATGTCATCGGTATGACAATTGGCGTCACCGTTGGTGTTCTTGTGATAGCTATGATTGTTATCATCGTCCAGTATATCCGCATTACAAGACGGAAACCAAACGTACAGAGCAATAAATACAAATCATGGCCATTCAGAGGAACGCAACAACAGGATCGATATCCCAAGGACTGGATGTGGGACCAAGACAGTTTTGGAGACGAGAGCGATAATGGTTTATATAATGAAAGATTTGACAGTTTTGGCAGAGAAGAAAGACTACGGGAGGTTATGACAAAGGTACCTGGCTTCCAGGTGAACAAAAGTGGTTATCACGAATGATAATTTTGTAATAATAATATGATATGATATGATATGATATGATATGATAGGATATGATATGATATGATATGATATGATATGATATGGTATAATATAATATAATGTAATATAATATGATATAATATAATATAATAAAATATAATATAATCTTATAAAATATAATATAATATAATATAATATAGTATAACATAATATAATATAATATAGTATAACATAATATAATGTAATATAATATAGTATAACATAACATAACATAACATAACATATGATAGGATGTGATATGATGATATTATATATATGCACGCAGTCAGACATATATTGTGCGCGAGTGTGTGTTTGCGTTTAGTGTGAGTAAAATTTACAATATCATGCAAACAATTACAGAATGGCATGTTTGGTGATACATAGTACGTCGTTTCAAAAGCCTGGTGGCATCATCAGATCTTTCTGTCATTTTAATGCAGATTTTTCCAGGAGTATCGAGAGAAGAGTACAGCTTTGGATCTGATTCGTCTTACCATGGTGGATTCGAAGTTCCATATGTAGCTGACGGTACAGAAGAAGTAAGATCATGGGTAAGAAGATTTTATGACAACAATGTATTCCTATACCTACCTACCTACCTACCTACATACATACATACATACATACATACATACATTCCTATCTACCTACCTACCTACCTATCTACATACCTACCTACCTACCTACCTACCTACCTACCTATCTATCTATCTATCTATCTATCTATCTATCTATCTATCTATCTATCTATCTATCTATCTATCTATCTATCTATCTATCTATCTATCTATCTATCTATCTATCTATCTATCTATCTATCTACCTACCTACCTACCTACCTACCTACCTACCTACCTACCTACCTACCTACCTACCTACCTACCTACCTACCTACCTACCTACCACCCTCCCTCCCTACCTACCAACCTATCTATCTATCTATCTACCTACAGGAGATGTGACGTCATGGTTACGTTTTTCTAATAATATAATAATGCTTTGTATGTTTGTGTTTGTAGGAAAGAGCGGTCGATACTCATGCCCCCAGGCCCAGCACAGATGAAGCAGGCGATTTTCACATCCCAAGAGCCCACATACAACAGCCTCCATTTTCGAAAAAATAATTAGAACCATTTTTTAATTGACATTATCATTCCTTGTGTACAATCATATGTCACTTTATCAATACTCCAAATTGTTATTTCGCAAGAGGGGACAGAAAATAAAAAAATAACACCGAATTTTAATACACATTATCAGTATTTATAATTATAACGCATTGAACGGGAAGAAACAAATATATATTTTTTAATTGTTTTTATTAAAATGTATGCATATCCAATAATGTATCACTCATATCCTTATGTTTACCAAATGAAATTAATATTTACATTTTGAAAGGCATGTCCTTCCCATGTAATATGCGGGCCATAATTACCCGTTGATGCTTGTGATACAAATTGAGTTTGTGATATTTTTTGTGAGGTAGAATTAAAAGATTTTCACATTCTTTTATTTGATTGGGTGAATATTCCATGTATAAGACGTGCCTTATTTATGCAATGAATTTTTATTGTATATTATTGCAATTATATAACAGAGCATTGTGAAGTTTAGAATTTGAACATTTTGTCAGTAAGATATACTATTTTATGAACTCGGGGATCACGCCAGCGGTTTCTATTTAAACAGTAAAGAAAATGGACTAACATGTTATTTCAATTATATATATATATATATATATATATATATATATATATATATATATATATATATATATATATATATATATATATATATATATATATATATATATATATATATATATATATATATATATATATATATATAGTGTTTATGTACCTGAGAGTGGCAAAATGAATGAGATATTTGTATCTATTTTTGGATTGTCGATTAATTAAACCACATAACTGTGTTTTCTTTCCATGGAAAACATTTAGAAACAACATTTATATACACCATGTACTAAGTCCACGTTTTTTAATTCGAAGTTAATTGCAAACAACCAATCTGTTAACAGTTTGTTTTGGTATTTACTCGAAGCGAAGTTGTAAACAAACTCGGTAAACACAAGTAATTAATGTTAAACTATGTATACAAAGTTAGATGTTACATATGTTGTTTCACATTGTATACAGTATAGACACAAAATAAAATTGGTTAGCTCATCCAAAATTCCAAGTAAACACTCATTAGTTAGGTCTATGAATGTTCTCAATCATCCAGGTATGAAGTTAATAATGAAGTAATTATAATCTATCCTACTGGACTTGCTGTTCGTTTGAATGGCAATAGTTTCACGTCCTATCCTTGACGCTTGTTCAAGCCGACTGATGATCTAATGACAGATGGTTGGTGACAGTTTTCATCATCACATGACAATTCTACTCTGTCAGGTGTCACCAACCATCTGTCATTAGGTCATCATCCGGCCTGAAGAAGCGTCAAGGATAGGACGTGGAACTGCTGCCATTCAAAACAACAGTAAGTCCAGTAGGAGAGATTATAATTGCTTCATTATTAACTCATTAATTCGACAGATTTATAACACACCGTTTACCGTTAAATGTGTTTATTTCATGTTTGATATTATGATCACAGCTCAAAATAATTTGCGCTGTTTGCAATAATTAAATGTTAGTAACTATGTTTCTAAAAACCGAAATATGCTATTTTGTAAACAATTACTATATTTTAATGATATTATAATATCGTCTATTTGAAATAATATATATAATTTTGATATCAATAATAATTTCATATTCAGATCAATGTCTTCCCAGTTTTTATTTGCTTTGGTATCCGTAATTGTCTGATCGAAAATGAGTGTGATTTTAAAGACTCGCTTAGGTGGATGGAATATATATATATACATACATATATATATATATATATATATATATATATATATATATATATATATATATATATATATATATATATATATATATATATATATATATATATAATATTTCTTAAATACTAATAATTTACATATTCATTTATGACACGATTTTACATTTCAAATGAGTTGACAGGCTAATAAATTAATGTAACTGGTTTTCAACTGACACTTTTAATTAAAAGAAAATTATTTAAACTAGATTTTATCTAATTGATGTATTGCCTGTTCATTTGTTTGTAGTGCGAGTGATTTTGTTGATCCGTGTCTTCTCCTTAAATCGCCATGACGTAAGAATCTATTAATCTCATTTTAACGAAATTGAACCTTGGAAATAATTTAAAACTCTTTAAACTGTTGTTTTGTTCAAGAAACTCCCAAACCTATTCTCTAAAAATCTGGGATCACCATGCAAATTTAAAAAAAAAATAAACTTCAAAATAATATAAACATTTAGTCATTTTGGAATCAAATGTGGCCGGCAAATATGGGGAAAATAACATTGCGATTTCCTTGAAAATAAACGGTGAAATCCAAAATTGTTGTTATTTCAATACGACCAGAACAAACTTTCAAATGGCAACATTTGGAGAGAATTGCTCTTCAGGGAAAATTAACCCGTAGACGCATTTAACATATAAACGAACATGAAATATGAACTCTGTGTCTGTGTGTGTGGGGTGGGGGGGGGGGGTGGTAGTGTACGTTTCGCCATTGTTCACTGCGAGAATTAGGAATTAACCTGAGTGTATGTTGATGTAGTTTTGAGTGAAACTGTATCCACCTTTATCATAAACTACTTACAGACTTGTCGCTGTTCGTGCTCACAGATCACATGTACGGTATTATAAAAACAGAAAGTCGCGATCGATTCATTAAATCTAGAAGTTCATACAAGTAATCCTGGCACAACGTTAATACAATATTCATCGATTTGCTTTGGCAGACAATGTTTCTAGAATGATTGATAATTATAGTGGAATTAGCTGACTGTATAATGTACTTGTGAAACGACTTCAAGGCAAAAACTTGTTCATGATCGATTATTTCATATTCTGTACAGCTGTGTGTGATTTACTGATAAGGGTTCTTCTGGCACTTTCCTTTTCAAGTTGTAGTTTCCAGGTGGAAGTCATAGAACAAGAGGAAAGATGCCAACAAAACTATCAGTTGACGAAAATGGGACAAGTGAATATATTCCACGCTGTTATTGGTTATCGCAAAGATTCATTCCTGTAAGCCAGAGCACACTGTGATTGCATTTCTCCTGAATGAGTGCTAAGTATTCGTAATAATGACGTCGTGACGAGCTGACCAATCAATGGCCGACTATAAAGCATACGTATGTGATCAGGTATTATTACCGTAAAGAGGACAGCAGTGTACGACAATGCCAGGAAACTACGAACATGAATATGATTATTTTTACGTTGCATTTCAGCTGATACGAAATACGTTAATGTTGTTCAAAACATTTTTTTGAAGTTTTATCTCACTAACTTCGTAAAAAAAGGCACGCACCTTTGTTTTCGCTCTAGCTGGTCCTCAGACAAAAAACTCAGGACAGTAAGAGTACTCAGTAAAAGACACATATAAATATTTATTTCGCCATCTATATCATACAAAAACATTCATAGGCGAAAGGTTAACAATTTTTTTTTCTTGGATTTAAGAAAAATAATATTCAAAAGTCATTCTGATTTAATTTATGTGTGATTTGCTGGTAAACAATCGAAGGAGTGAGTGATCATATTTTTCCAAGGAAATGAGTACACAATACATAACAGTAAATATAGAGAAACATGGATTGAGATCTGTTGAATCATAGTGTCGAATATTCTATGAAAATACAATGTGTCAATGGAAAAGATGGCTCTGACAAGAGTGTGGATAGTTCAAGATGTATAAAAAGGCAAATTTTACCGTGCGATTTTGAAAGCTTGCTCAATGACACTGTACATTGACATAATATGCGCCTCGAAAACAAAAAGAAAATACCCCAAAAGTTTGTTTCAAACCAATGCCCAGTCATTAATTCAAGAAAATTCAAATCGTTTTATTTTGATATCATTTTGACCCCTATTTTACAAAAAATATGTACAATGACCCATATTTTTCCGATATGGCCGAAAAATACGGCGATAACGTTATATGGGAATACAAAAGTTTGTCGATATCTTCAAAAACAATATGGCGAACCTTGATTTGTTTGTGTTATTTCAAAAGGATACATTTCCATATTGCAAAGTTTGGGGGATTTTACGGAACTATGATTTCAAGGGAAAGAGGTACCGGAGACGTGTCCCTCCATAATAATATTATCTACACAAGAATTTCTGCAGATGACAGTGGCTGTCGTTCTTTAGCATTCAAATGATTACACTCTGACCCAAATGAAATCGATCTTTTTGTTGGCGTCAGCTCCAATGCTCTTGATGTGACCTTCATGGAATGCTGCCTAGTACCTCTCTGGATTGCAGCCTTTGTATTAAGTTCTCTCTTGCACAGAATGATGTAACACTTGGGTATGAAAATGCTGACTAATAGGGCAGATCCAGATATGATGTTAACGAGACATCTGAACAGCGCCCTCAATTTACCATAGGTAAGAATCGAAGACGGGTAATAGAACGACCAGACAATGAAATACAAAACCATGGCGAATGTTATGAATTTGGCTTCATTAAAGTTATCCGGTAGTTTTCGTGATTTGAAAGCTAAAATTAAACAAATACCGGATACGAGCCAAGTGTACATGCTTGTGGACAATGTGAATACAACATTGGACGATGTGCAATGAATGTACGTGACTGTCTTGGAAAGTTCGTTGTTATACACGACAACGGGTGGCGCCAAAACAAGCAACGCAGCGACAAGGCCAATGTGTATCGCAACAAGAACACCCAGAAGAAATAACTGAAGCTGCAGTCTGGCGAAACGACGTTCTTGAAGGGCAGACGGTAATTTGGATCGAAATATTGTCAAAATCCTGTGTGTTTTTACTAAAATGATAGAGACACAAGCTGTGTGAAAAATTCCTTGTATAATCTGCATTTGACACTGCAGAGTGTTCGGATGGCCAATGAATGACAGGCAACATACGAAGCAGATAAACAGAAACACGAGCATTACAAGGCAGAGCTCCTTATTGGCTGCTTTCACAACTGGCGTATTTCTATTCAATATGAAAATCAACAACGTTGCTCCCGTCAGAACAGTTGCTACGGCGGCCGAAGACCAGGCAACGATTCCACTAGTTTCAGCCCAAGATAGGTAATCTTGCGTTTTCAAAACACATAGCGTGTTGTTGTGGTTGGACCAATATCCGTTGGGGCAAGTGATGCACACAGCTAGATCTGAAACAGAATGGTAAAATAAGAAATAAAATCTTTAGTGACTGTACGTTTTACAGGATATTTTAGATAGACACAATAAAGATAACACACACACACAAATCCCTTACACTGTGTGTCTGCTCTGTATTTAGTTATATTTGTACACGTATTTGTGTCATCATTAACAAAATACGGAGCAGACACGTTGTAATTAATGTTTATGTGTAGGCTTTATTATGTCTATCTCAACAAGAAACCTTGAGATCAGTCTCACTGATCTTGATACATTTGTAATATAAAGACAAAATCTGAAAGCGACTGGTAAATTCGAAGAGTGAAAATGATTCTCTGTGGGGTAGGGGACATATATAATATATAATTATATATAATTACACGACTAAATAAGTGTTTTAAAGTGAAATATAAAATGTAACATACAAGTCAATAATTGACTATAAATGCCGAGTTGAAACTAGTATTTAGTCGAAATCATAGATCCTACTGTGTACATCTTGACTTGCCAATGACTAGTATACTCGGTGCTTTAGTAATCATCTGTCCTTGAAGAACATGCTTCCTTATTTACGTCCATATGTGACTAGCGCCCTCGTGAGTTCTAGTTTCTTTCGTTCATTGGCGACCAATCAGGAAGAAGCTTTGCTGTGAGCTGGGACAGTGCAGACATCAAGATGGCGGCATACGATATATGTGCAGTCGAGCGGTGTCTCGGTATTCGGTGCTGACACCATTCCAAAAACCATGTGTCAAGTATTTTGACTAGGCTTGACGTTTTTGTTGGCAGTCGTACAGGTAGTGGAAAGTCCATCACTTGTCTTTCACTACCTGTCCTGGAGCCTACAAAGACACTATTGGTAATCTCACTGCAAAGCATTATGGATGACGGTCGACCAAAAAACAGCGATTTCACAAACTAATTCATATATGCAAATACCGCATGGAAAGTGGGAATAGAATGTGTATGGAAGATGACTTGTGTAGAGTCTGGTTTATGCTGAATGTCTGATCGGTTATCCTTGTCTACAATGCCACAAATGAACCTTTTACACTAGGGGACAGAGGGCGCATTTTTACCAACGCTTTAATTATGTTCTCTGATATATTTTACTACAATTTGAGTCATTGAATAAAATAACACAAGAGGACAGAGGGTGTCATTTTATGCATAAACTCTTTGAATTAAGTTTTCAGTACAATTTTGAGACATTGAGTAAGGTAGTAGACTGTATTTTCTCAGAATTTATTTTTTTCAGAGGATACAATTATTACATCACAAAACACAAAAACATGTGATACAAATAGCTATACTTTATCAATTTATATAATCTGAGTTGTGTAGAACTTCATAAAGCACATGAATAGCTGGTGTTGAAAGATCTAAAAAAAATTGTAATATGGATACGGAATTTGCATTTATTTTTAATTTATAAATGATACAAGGTAACACAAGCAATATTACAATGTCACGTCGAGTATGCGCACGCAACTTTCGTTACCCTATATATTAAAAAACGTCACCAGGAATACATAGCTTGATTACTTGTGCTTACTTGTGATTACAATTAACTATTTTTGCTGATCCAGTTGTTTTCAAATAACTTCATATACAATAACACACTTTAGGACGTTTTAAGAAACAGTATTTTTGCAGAGTTTATTGAGTTACAAACACGGACTCGATCGGTCTGTGTTGATTCACCTTAGTAAAGTTGTTTCATTAATTACCAATCCTATTAAATAAATACCAATTTCTCATCCATATTATCAATTTAAAGATACCTGGTACATTAGCTGTATTTTAATATAAACTTGGATGTCAAACGAGATAAAATGTGTTGTTGGTTTCATTCACTTTCGTTTATCAGTACGAAGTTGGCATCGATCCGAACATAGGTGAAAGTGACGTGCAGGTCTTGCCAGGAAGTTCAGATCAACGTCAGCTCCCAATCTGATTGAATCTAATGTGGTGAAATCGGCTAGACGTTTTTATTTATCCCTATTTCCATCGTTTTGTGCTGTTTCTTCTGGGTAATCAACAAAACAAACGACACAATACGATGGAAATAGAGGTAAATAAAGACATCTAGCCGCTTTCACCACACCAGATTTTTTTCAGATTGTGTCAGCTCCGTACTGATCAGTAAACGCTAATGAAATCAACGCATTTTATCTCAAAATAAACAAAACATTATGAATTCACTAGGTGTCATTTCCCTTAAGTTTGTGTCGTTTAGGTGCGCATCATTCTTAACCAGTATCCATGGCACTCCTAAACTGTGTACACAACAAGCATGAACTTGTTATCGATGTCGTCCAGGCCTCCTGCATTCTAGGCTGAGAGAATTCTAGTAGATCAAACGTGTGCGCCATCACGCTTGTATATAATTTGCAATTAGTAAGGTACATACTTTATCATTTTTCAGCTGACTATTTTAACTTGGATTGATGAAAATATAACTATATAATTGATTGTTTCTAATCTAGCGTGACAACAAATGTTATACGGAGGAGAAGTTGGTACCCGGCGTTAATTGTCGATGGCGTAGCTGGTCGACAAGTCAAGCGTATTTATCTTTAAGAAGCCCTTCTTATCCAACGTTTGACACATATTGATGACAATGTTAGTGCTCTTTTTAGACCCAAGGGAAAATTATAGATATCTGTTCTTGTTTGAAGGGATTCTCTACTCTGAATAGGCCTTAAAAAATGTGTGGTTCCGATTACGCTCAATTGTAGAAAAAGTGGTTGTTGATTTTTTTTTCATATGTGAGTGTCTAGCTATGTTATGTGTTACGCAAAGGCGTTATCGGTTTCTTCTCATCAGATGTACAGCAAGATTGAAAGAACAGTTTTCTATGGGTGTTGTCTTTTTAAGTTGTTGTTAGTTTCCGCATCCGCTATTTCCCGCTAGACTCCGCAATTCTATTTTATTTTTCGCGATTTTATTTTACTTTTTCTCGAATACGTAAAAAAAAGTTTAGGGTCGGCAGTGAAAAACTAGGTGGGGTCGGGTAACCAGAACCAAACAATTATTTGTTTAGGCCTTAGCTTTAATGTTATATATGTATAGCGATTTCATCTCAAATCACATTGACTTGACTTGTGGTTAAAATGTATCAATTTAGGTACCTTCAAGTATGAAGACTAAATTACGGTATATGTGACTTTTGAATTTAATTATAGCTGGTAAATGTTTACGCTTGAAGTTAAAGGGGTAGATTACACAATTTTACAGGGATTCCCTACTCCGATTAGCTTGAATGTTATCTGTATAACGATTTCGTTTCAAATCACATTGACTTTACTTGTGGGTAAAATGTATCAATTTACGTACCCTCAGGTATGAATACTAAATTACGTTGCATTTGACTTGAACTCATTTAATGTCTAGTAAATGTTTTTGGTTGAAGTGGGTTAAACTACACAATTATGTGGTTTTTTGACTAGATGTTAACTCTTATTTCATGTGGAATAGACCTATAAAATGCAAGCCAGTAGACGTGAAACAAAACGTCGTCTGGTGCAACAAAAGTCTTGCTAACATTGCTACATTTTATCATCAGGCTCAACAAAACCTTACTAAATGTTGCTACATTTTATAGTCTGGTTTGAAAAATCTTATCAACATTGCTACATTTCATAGTCTGATGTGACAAACCTCTTACCAACTTTGCTACATTTTATCGTCTGGCGTGACAGAAATCTAACCAACTTGCTACATTTTATCGTCTGGCGTGACAAAAATCTGACTAACATTACTACACTTTATCGTTTGGCTCAACAAAACCTTACTAATATTGCTACATTTCATCGTCTGGTTTGACAAAAATCTCACCGACATCGCTATATTTTATCGTCTGATTTGACAAGCTACTAACATTGCTACATTTTATCCTATGGCTTCATATTGCTTCATTTTCTCTTGTGTGAGCTATCATTATCTTTAAGTCAGTATAGGTCACCGCATACACATTGTAACAACTTATATTATTTGTATTCAAGTATGACAATGGGTGTAATAACTGTACTCATTGAACGTCGTGCAAAACCATAATACTTAGCAACGTTAATAAAATATTTGTCAAACCAGACGGGGGTTCTGAACTGATTTCCTTTGTATTTCAATAACTAATAAAACATGGTAAATTATGTCTAATAACTAGTGAGGCTCTCGATCATATGTCTCTGTATTCCATACACTCACTGTAGCTGTGGACGTGGCTTAGTTTATGAGACCATTTCACTTTACACTAGATTCTAATAATTCAGTTTGTAATGGAACCTTAATCATGGCCGTCTTTCCTCACCTTACATTATATAATTAATCCTCAAAAGTCCAAAGTTAATATGTAATGTCGCTTACGGATAATGTTTTCTGTACATCACGGTAAACCCGATTGTAACAAAATCTGGAACAGCATACTATAAACCTTCGAAGAAAATATATCTGCTGGCTTGAAATGTGATAATAAGATCGAATTTTTATTTTTAAATTTTCAGTGAAGTGTGTCAAAGGTAAGTTGTATATGCATCTAGAATATCTAGAACACAGTGCAAATTTCGACCATTAGACCCAATCCTAACCATTACGATATTAAACGATTTTTGAGCAACTTGGTACTCAGTGGATAAGAGGCAATACGAGCCGCACGTAACAATGCTACTCGAAAATAACGGAAATATACCGGAAGAAACCCTCTTAAAGTAGTCGAATAAACAGCATACACTTAATATCATTACAGCATGTCTCCTTGTCAGTAAAATAAAATTTAACAGGAAACTATTTCGGGCAAACGTAAACTGTAGTGTAAGTCCAAACTATCAGTTACATAGAATTTACCGTACGTCGTCACTGCTGTTTGTAACATTACCTGTTTCATTCGTAATTTCTCCTTCAGCACACGCCACGCATTGATGGCAACACTTCGGTTGGCCTTCAAGAACGGCTTTACGTGTGCCAGGTACACAAGGGATTGCACACTCTGACACCGGTACCTATAAAACAAATAATTGTGTACACATGTCAGTAAAGCAAACCGCATTCCTTTTAGATAAACTGCACAACATTATAATTTAAAAGGTAAATTAAGAAGGTTAATGATCAGACTAGATTACGAGCTGATGGAGGAGCTTCTTCGCATACGTTGAACGTTTGCAAATGTATAGAGACGAGTTACAATTTGAACCCCTTCAAAATATTAATTAAGGATATGCTTAATGTGGTCATACATATTGATCAGAAATGGGTATTTATTTTTGTATTTTAATGAATAAAACAACTTTACTATGTATTTGAAAAGTCAATGTGAAATGATAAAGCCCGAGCTATATTCACCAAATATTATTATCTTACAATGTCAAGTGTAGCATGAATAGTTTTGATTTCTGTGTGGTTGTATCAAAAAGAGCTGGTGAACTCTAACCTACAACGGGCTGTACAATTGTTTGGTCATTCAAAAGCCAAAATAGGTACCGATTTCTTATCACTTAATATACCTTGAGTCTTCTAAATACAAAGAAAAACCACATCCCTTGAAAAGAAATAGGCTAATTCGACAAACACTGATATTTGCCTGTTCCATCGTCTCGTCGAACAAAATACCTTAAGTTGCGTATTGCTACAATGTCTATATTAGGATTGAAGATTTAGATAGACATAAACTATATATACCGTGTAGCAATATGCTAACCACAGACAAGTGTGCTAACATAGTAGTATACCACACAGAGGAAATGTAGTAATGTTTGTAACATTTCTCAACCGGGCTGATAGAAAAATGTAGCGGTAATTTAAATAGCAATATTTTTGTAGCACTAGATGTCGCCTAATTCAAGTCGCATTCTTTTTCACGGCAGCTACATACTGTGTTAGGATGACGAATGAAGCGAAAAACAAATCATCTTCATGTTTCTCTGCCTCTCCTTTTCCTCCTCTCTATCGTCCTTTTTATTGGATTCCTGGTAGCATACCTTTTCCCAGCTTCTCTACATAATAGGCATGAACCCTTCCCCCTAGTACTTGAATGACTTCCCTGATGACGTGACAGTTCACACATTTGCTTATTCTTGCCAGAGATGGTGTTGTTACACAAAATATTAGAGGCGGGGGAAAATAAAAAAAATAAATATCTATTTTGATGTCGGAGCTGAAAATTTGGGTCGGTCGGGTACTGAGAAACAGAAAATAAAATAGGATCACCCTTAGTATGACATATCTTCGACATAGGGATAAGCGAATTACTCTATCAAGTAAAACGGTTATACATAGTATGTACAATGATATGTCATTTTGATTGCCCGACAAAACCGTGTGTATGCTGTATTTGTGTCATCCTCGGAGGATTTGAAGAAAAAAATCCAATTATGCTGTCTCTATAAGACCAATTTGCAATCAATCAATCGCTTTTAACATTGTTGATACACTTTTATGCAACTCATGTAGGACACAATATTATTCATTTCACCTAGAATGACTTTGAAAAACAGCAAATGTATTTTAAATGAATTTGATGTCAAACACAGGGCATATCATGCAGTTTTAATTAGCATTTCCCACGATGGCCTAATAGTATATAAAAGACGGAGAAACGTAATTGACAAGTCCAAACCTGGTAATCATTCGATATCCCGTCGACTAATGCATGATTCGAAAACTACGGATACAATTGCACATAGAATTTCCAAGTTCAAATGGAATGCCAATACATTTATCGAGTTAATTGAACGCCACTGACCTCCTGAGAATGGTTACTCCACACAATCTTAGTATCATCAATCTGTAATTTGTCTCCTTCTAGGATGCGGTTGTCATAGTAACCTATAGGCACGACTTCGATATCATCCCCATCTTTATTTATCTGCCAATTGACAAGATGATAAACACCCAATCCGTCGCCGTTCCTACCAAAGCTGAATGTGTCGTTTTGTGTTCCTAAAAACGTTACGTTGTTCATGTATCTCAAAAGTTGCCATGGTTGTAGGGATTGTATATCTGGACACATGCCGTCAGCTAAGAAACCAGATCCATTCTTACACTTCAGAATATTATCCAATGCTGTTGACACGGATAATACAGCTAGATACACATTGTAAGACACGCGAAACTTTGTATCCGTGTAGATAGGAATAGAAGTCAGACTCAGGTTAGTTGGGCAGGTACTCTTTGAAGATCTCGTCTTTAACTTATCAACTTTAGTTTGTTCATCGACCGCATAAGACGAATTGTATTTCCAGTCCGTATCATCATTAAAACGGCAACCGAGCATGCTTTCCAGAAGCTCTACCAAGAATGGGCTGTCTGTTGCGTAGAGATGCTTAGAGTTCATTTTTGATAAATATTCGTTGAAGCCAGGAATAATTCCTTCCATTAAAAGAACGCCGATTGTCCCATCGAGTACTTTCAGGCCTTCTGCTGCAACTTCTTTGTTTTCGCCCCAGGATTCACATGCTATCCACAGTCGGTCTGAAAGTATCAACGAAAATTGAACGTGAAAAACTAAGTACACAAGCTGTACGAAAAACATCGTGTTTTCTTTTTATCAAAAATTCGTACGTTTGTACATAGTTATTTTTAGTGGAACATACGTTTCTATTAAATAACAAAATTTTAATAATGATGATCAAATGATTAAAGTGATGATAGAGATAAGAATTGTGTACCGGGTAGAATTTTAATTTGCAAAGCAGTTATACTGTTTTCCTAGTTGAAAAAAAGAACAGTGTCAAACAGTAAAGAGAAAGCCCTTGTTTACAACTCAGTACTTTAAAGAAAATTTGATAATCTATTTACGCGTGCACATATTTTCTGTCACCAGTCGGATTTTAAAAAAATAGTAAGACAATGGATAGCTTCTTACAATTCATTGACTTACAAACAAACAAACAAACAAACAAACAAACAAACAAACAAACAAACACGAGAATTCTCTATACTGTTTCACTGTTTTTCAACTAAGAAACCTATGGTAAAGTAGTTTTATGTATTAAAAAATCGACATAAATACCCACATGCCATCGATATTGAAAGTTTTATCACTACAGTAATGTCGAGGATGTTTATGACCATCTGTTATATCAAATTTTGGGCTTTTAGCTATATTTCAAGGCAAAAACCACATATGCTACATTTCGCTTCAAAAGTGAAACATTGTAGGGAAATATATAATATGTGGTTGACAGCTGATGTAGTATATTTGACTTCCCAGAGATTCCCAAGATAACGTTGGATTATGAATGCATAATTATACTAGCACGACCAAGAATGTGTATAACCTTTACTTCGATGGTGGAATTATACACACTTCGTGCTTGGGCTTGATATGCATAGATATTTCTGTGTTTCTAGACCACTTAAAATAACGTTAATGAACAGTCTGCTCAATTTAAAAGTTTAACCTGACCTAATTCTGTGTGACGTCAGTGTAAGATCGGAAATCAATGATGAGCCTACTTGATTAAACACATACGCAAACCAGGTATCCCGTTTAACAATGTCAAGGTCAAGTGGCTATATGGATAAGAAATTGGGTATTTAGTTTGGAGTTTGTATCTATAAAACAACTTTATCACGGTTTCCTACATAAAAATGAATGTGAAACAGCATATATCAAGTCCTTGTTTGTAACTCAGTAACTTACAGATGATTACTAAATAACACGTCAAATGTTTTGTTATTGTACGTACCAAAGTGTGGAAAGCACTGTATTGAGGTACAAACAACGACTAAGTCAATGTTGTTTCACATTTATTTGTTCAAGTAGGAAGCCATTATAAAATTGATTTGTAACTTTAAAAAATCCAATTGAAAATAGATACCAAATTCTCATCCGTATGGCCACTTTAATAGAAGGGAATACATCAAAAATATACAAAGAGTGTATACATGCATCTAGAGGCAATACTGAAAGAATTACCAATAAGTCTGGTGCTGTATACGGTAAAGGTAGAAATTAGTCTGTACTCAGAAATACCTGGTAAAGAGTACATTATTTTTCAAACCGCGGGCGTGCTGATTGTGTAACTATAATCACCAAAGGTCACAATTCATATCATGCTAACGTTCAACAATCCTTGTCGGAACCGAGAAGTACACATATCTTCAAAAGATTCCGCTATGAAAGTAGTCAAAATAAGCAACCACTGTTTTGTCTTACACGCCCAAAGGTGGGGTGAGTAGTGGCTCAAAAATAATCTTTCACCCATTGCAGTCAAGTCGAATGTATGCTCGTAATCCTCATGGATTAAGAAAAGTGTTTCACGGTTGAATACAATTGTCAATTCTTATATGTATTGTATGATAGGTAAAATATGTAGAATTTTAAGACTAGTACTCTGTGCGTATATTTGAAATTGCACTTAATCTCTTCATGTTATGTTATTGTTATTAAGGTGTCCTATGTGGACTTATTTAAATTATACAATACTTAAACAAAATTTACAAACAGAAGAGCCACACCCAGCCCCTGGCTTATAGGACACAAAAGAACATTTCAAAAAACATAAATAAATAAATAAATAAATAAATAAATAAATAAATAAATAAATAAATAAATAAATAAATAAATAAATAAATAAATATCACATACGTTCTAATTATAAATAAAGAGTTTCCTACGATCAAATGCTTCGTGTAGCTTCTGTTGTGCCCTTTTAACCTAGGTGCACACTAGATCAATCAGGTGAGCATGTTTGATAATTTTGGTCACGAGTGAATTTTTCCTCGTGTGTGTGCTGCATGCTGAACGTGAGCATTCTGCTCACGACTTTCTCTTAAGAGCTTGAAAAGTCGTGAGCAAAATGCTCACGTTCAGACACACACACATCAGGAAAAATTCACTAGTGGCCAAAATTATCAAACATGCTAGATAGTTGGCTCACGGCCACGAATGAACAAAATCTCGTGACAATTTGCCCGCACACGAGCGGAATCGGCGTGGGAACATTGCCACGAGTGAAATTTTACTCAGCTGATTCCTCTAGTATAGTGTGCGCCTAGCTTTAAACTATTATTCATTGTTTCAACTAACGATTAAGATCAAAAACATATCATAGGTAATGTCTTGTCCCATATCAAAAGAGAAAGTATTAAAATTGAAATAATGTAATATCATGCCAGCGGCTTTCATATTTCCGCCCAAGTTACAAAGTAATGAGTTTCCTTGTTCATAAGATAAGATTTAATACCATCGATGCTCGTAATCGAGAGGTTTAAGGCAATTATTTGCGCAATTTGAATGTCATATCGAAATGTACCTGCAGTATTCTGCTTACCCAAGCATAATGAATCATAACTTGTCATTGCCAAAACTCATGTGTGCAGGCATAGTGTTTAAACTGAAAACTATCCTACTGGCAAGACGACTTTATTACCGCAGTTGTTGTTCTAGTAGATTGAGAGAAACAGCAGTGTTACTGTCTGTACTCAGTTGGAGTATAATTGATGTCAGCTTGTCGTTTATGTTTGAGTGTTAGCTGCATCTACCGAATGTCTTAAATGAATAAAGCAGATAAGTGTATACTGTTCGGGTGCTTTGAACTTCATTGTTGCCCTTAGTGTGATAAAAAACATATCTATTTTCTGTCTCAGACAAGAAATATGTAATGTGGTTGAAATGTTTAAGAATTATATAAATGTATTGTTGGATAGACCGTTCTTCGTGCAGTCTGTGTGAAAATAGCTTCCTGTCCCAACAAACACAGAAAGCTACTCAACAAAGCTACTCAGCATAATGAAGTACAATCCCACAGTGTTCAGACAATAAAACTACTGCCATCTATCTATCTATCTATCTATCTATCTATCTATCTATCTATCTATCTATCTATCTATCTATCTATCTATCTATCTATCTATCTATCTATCCGTTCATCCATCCATCCGTCCATATATATATATATATATATATATATATATATATATATATATATATATATATATATATATATATATATATATATATATATATATATATAAATGAAAGAAGACGAGTCTGATATTACATAGTGGAATTACACTACGGACCGTTTCACCCGAAGGATCGTCAGGTGTAATAGTGTGGTTTAATAGTATTCGTTAGTTATACATCCTGCTTAATGTACATAACTTATGTGTGTTCACTGACGGCTGTGTGTACACAAAAAGATTGACAACAAAGGTTACGTATTATTAAGTAAGAACTTGTTAGAGTGCCGGCATTTACTGATTAATTCAGTTCTGCTGTTCAAGTTCGTTGATTTGTCGGCAGTTATAATAAAATATTTTTCCCAGAGGCATAGTTGACATCGTTTGGTAACGTTAGAGTATGAGGAAGCCTGCTTGAGAACTGACCAGTGTACGTCGTAATTAATGTTGCTGTCTTTTAGGTGCCAAATGTATTTACTGAGTGCAGTGTCTTTCTTCTTGTGATCAAGTTTAAATGAAGACTTGTGGTTGTTAAACCTGCTTTTGAATTCTGTGTCACTAACGCCTATGTATGATTTGTGATCTTGGTTAGTGGTGACTGTTGCTTTGTAAACAACGCTTTTTATGAGGCATTTCCTGCGAGAGGGCACTCCTTTGGTTTTCTGCAGTTACAGGTATTTTGTTGTGTTTTCTTAGCTTTTGAAAGTATGGCTTTATTATGACCGCTGATTAATTTACCCATGTTGTCCATGCAACTATAGCTCACTTTAGTATTATTACGGTTGAAGATTTTATGCAGTACACTGGATATGGGGAAATGCTTGTCGATGAGGTTGAGAAATTTTCTACCGATGTTTGTTGAAACGTGTTTACTGTAAGGTGGGTTGAACCAAGTTATATTACGGCTGCGATTCCGCTTGCGTTGAGTGTGTCTTGTTTGGTCAAATTTGAGGGTGTGATTATATCCTGCTTAAGACACTGCACTCAGTAAATACATTTGGCACCTAAAAGACAGCAACATTAATTACGACGTACACTGGTCAGTTCTCAAGCAGGCTTCCTCATACTCTAACGTTACCAAACGATGTCAACTATGCCTCTGGGAAAAATATTTTATTATAACTGCCGACAAATCAACGAACTTGAACAGCAGAACTGCATTAATCAGTAAATGCCGGCACGCTAACAAGTTCTTACTTAATAATACGTAACCTTTGTTGTCAATCTTTTTGTGTACACACAGCCGTCAGTGAACACACATAAGTTATGTACATTAAGCAGGATGTATAACTAACGAATACTATTAAACCACACTATTACACCTGACGATCCTTCGGGTGAAACGGTCTGTAGTGTAATTCCACTATGTAATATCAGACTCGTCTTCTTTCATTTTTATGTATGATAGCTCTCCAAGGTGATCGAGCACTCTACTTGGCGAAAGAAGAATGAAATTATATGTATATATATGTGTATATGTGTGTGTGTGTGTGTGTGTGTGTGTGTCAAGATAACAACGGTGGCAATAACGTGTGGCAGCATATGGTAGAATGGATTGTAACTGATTCAATGTCATTGTTTGGTACACTTATACGGAAGTGTTGGGAACCCCTGCTATGCCATAAACTGCATTACAATACTGCTAAAATGCAGGGAGGTGGTTTTACCGCCATTTGAGGCACAGTTTAATCAAGGTTTCAAGTAAGTATTTCACCCGAGTAAAAAAGCTAATACACTCAGCTTATAACATCTTAAGCACAAGGGAAAAATCACTCTAGTGCATCAATGAAGACGAGGCTAAAGGGTATCCAAGATTAAAAGAAGGGATAAGACTATCTTGAAGCCATAACGTTTGCTCTTTTAACGGGTGTTAATTTTTTAATCGACCGAATTCAATCATTCTTCCTTCATACGTGATTGTTCAGTCTGTACTTGTAGATCTTAATAAAGATGAAAAATGATTAAAGTGCCACTATAAGAACCGGCAATTACTTAGCACCTATTCCTTTCGACTTAATGTCCTTGCCAGGAGCAATTTTGAATGAGCATTCTCGTTTTTCATCAACACATCAACAACCGTCATGGAACATTTCAAATTTGATATTAGGGCTTAAGAATCATTAACAAGTTTGCAATAGGGTGAAATTCTTAATTTGATCTTCCTTTCTTCATCTCCTTGAAATTAAAATCTTATCTTGACCTACGTAAAGGGGTTCAGAAAGCTTGATATTTTCATAAAAGTGTTCTTTTTGTTATCGGCTTCAAATGTGCATGTAATTTCGTCTCCTCGGGTCTATGCTTTAGTCTTCAGCTTTTAATCGAAAGGGCGGAGAGAGATTCCACGTGGGAATAAGAAAAAGCTACTGGTAGGCATAAGCGAAAATTGGTATTTTTTTATTTTGCTTTAGTCAATTGAAAGATCTACTTCAATGAACGCAGTAATCTTTCAATAATCACAACCTGTGTGGCGTTAATGCTAGCCGTCTAGATCTTTCAGTGAAAGAGTAATTTGTTGAATACGTCTATGTAGCTTGATACTGCATCGTATCCCATGGCTTTGGCCTTACCTTACGGAAGGACAAACAATTCTTCATTTGTGAAATGCAGTATAGATGGGATTATTTAAGTTCCCCTTTGGCATGAAGAGTTGGCTGATGCTAGCCTCTTGTGCTAGATAGATCTCAAACTTGGCAATGTCACAGGTTTCTAGCTTATTACTTTAACTATGCAAAAATACTTCTTGTGCAATTTGATAGTATTTCTACTTCGCAATTGCGAAAAGATTCCAATTTACCTTGGTCTTGGAAAGTAATTTGCATACACAGATACTGCTTTTGTGTGAATGATTTGCAGTTATTTCCTTGGGGGGGGGGGGGGGAAATATATATTTTGATGACCGACACTCAAATATACATTTTGGCCAAACTATTCCTCATGCTGAGGCATGGGTTTATAAACGGGTCATTAGAATATTCAAGAACTACTAATATACAGGGAGGGAGCGTACAGGCAAGATATTATACTCGGACGAATATGGTAATTCTCTCATCTCAACCCATTCTTTAATATGTATCTCTACCCCACTCTTCTTGCTTTTCACCAAATTTTTACGTTTCCGTGGGTGTTTTTATCACATGAATTGCACATACATGTGGATACATGGGGTGTAATGTAATACAACAACCACTTTCCTCACCAATTTGCAATGTTTTATTAAATTGTATTAAACACGAATCCGATCATATGTTCAATCATTCACTCGATACTGTCACTGGTTCAATAAAGTGATGCCTTTGCAGTGTACATTCATCAATGACTCCGAGCAATACTGCATTAGTTAGTCTTAATCGAATATAGTTGAAAACAAACTTTAACACAGTGACTATACACACTAAATGCAAAACAGACATGAGAAGTATGTGGAAGTTAAATCAGAGCTTCGTAATTGATTTCGATTTAGTAATAACATCTTTTGAAAAACAAATTACAAATCCAAGGTTACAATAACACAGCTACCCCCGATAGGATCCCTCGTAGTCATTACAGGGCTTTATCCAATGTCCCCTGCGTTTCATACAACAATCTGATTAAAGTGTACGGCATTTGCAAATCTACCCCGGGAGTGATTACACATGAAGGTTACATTTCACCATAAAATTGGCCGAACGATAATCTTACCGCATGGATTAAACTCGCCGACGTATAGTAAATGAACTAACGCGATTGCCAGTGTTAAAATGTGTTTGGGTTGTAGAGGGGTATGAGGACTAATTAAAAGAATTGTTTTTTTAT
>NC_135564.1:14614011-14656511 GCF_964340395.1 Glandiceps talaboti | reverse complement strand
TTCGTCATCGAATTCGAAAGAATAATCTTTTAAAACCTACATCGATAATATCGTACAGTATTTCTACTGGCACGTAGTAATTTTGACGCAAATACGAAGCATTCACACACACTGAGAGAGAAATATGACTGCTAAATGTATAGGTATCTAGTCAGTAGCTCACCACAGGGAGTTACAAATTGAAATTATACGAACTACTCATACTATTACTACAGTTACAATGGCACTGTCATATAAAACCATCACCAAAATGTATGAGAATATCACAGGAAAAGCTTGGGTATATTGCGGCGCTTGGCTTTATTTGAATGTAGCTAAGCCGATATCTGCACTGTTTTGTTATTAAGATGCAATCCTTCGAGTCGTACCGTCCTAGTGAAATGAGATTGACTACGAAGATATCAATGTTTTATTTGTTAACCACCATTAGTTCTAGAGGTGTGATTCCTTTGATATCAGTTTTCCTAACTACACGGATGTAAATCTCCCCCTTCGCCTTCCGATTTGCTAGCAAAAAGCATGTTTGTTAAGTATTTCACGTAGCAACCAATTTTACACTTAAATGAGTTATTAGTTTAGTTTATCATATCTTCCTACCATTCATTCGATTACGGAAAAGGACCCTTTCCGCTACAACGATGATGTCACGAGATTACAAATTCGATTTTGGTGACCTTAGCTGCGCAACTATCCGCTCAATTGCCTGTATTGAATAGCGTTCTATGCTTTGAAATAGTCCATCGATCAAGTCACACATTGTATATACTCACTGGAAAAAAACAAACATTTATGACGTATATTTGAGTAGTTGGAGGGGAAAACGTGTCAATGATTAAATCATGTTTTCAAATTAGAAAATTTGCACCGCCTTCATCTATTCATATCATATCAAGGCAGACGCATGAACGCAATTATATAATTGTATAAACACAATGACCGACAACTTCTTTCAAATATTAATGTAAGTGGTTGTCAAGTGCTGGAAACAAAGAATAACTGAATGGAAGATTTGACAAATGGAGTTATCGATTTTTGCAATTGTAATTCATGAATAAATTATATGCAGTCCTCAATGATTGATGCCCAGATATGAATAACAAATATGAGTTAATTTTTGAAATTAAAAAAAATTAAAAAAAAGTTATGTAATGTAATATAGCATTGTGATACAGGAATGCAGACACAGACACAGACACATATCCATAAACCACATTTTACACCATTATACAGAAAACTCTTAAAAATCTGGGTTATATATTTTGGGATGTGGAGTTCACCTCTGGCTGCAGCACTTATGTTATGAGGATGGACTTCGGGAACAGTTCTAAAAATATCAAAATACTCTTTTTTTTTTTTTAAAAATTAAATTTTTATTTTATTTACGTACAAAACAAAGAAGTACACAGCACACAAGGAAAAACAGAACGAAAAGAATATAAAGAAAGGCTAGAGAAAATTTGACTTGCATCCAAAGAGTTTGATTTTGTGGAAAAAAACAGCAGCTAAACTTCAACTAATTACGTGTTCGTATTTACACAAAATTGGTGCAAAGGTAGCCACTTCATTTGATGGAAATTTACTTTATCATTTGCCCTAGCATTAAATAGTTCTATATTATATATGTTACAAAGTAATAAATTGAATTCCCTAAAGGATGGTTTCTGTTCCTTTAATTTTACCCAGTAGATATATTTCCGAATAACTAAAGAAACAAAATTTATAATCATTCTTTCTTGTGGGTCACCAAGAATCATACATAGCTTAGACGGAAATGACGACAAACTTAGCGAATTACCCATTACATTGATAACTTCGCCCCACAGGGCCTTAGTATCCTTACATTTTAAAAAAGGTGTTCCAACGTTTCTGGTTCTTCTTGACAAATCCCACAAAGATATTTTGGGTACTTTGCTGGATTATAATGATGAAGTTGCTGATTTGTATAAAGAATATTATGTAAAAGCTTGAATTGGAATTCTCTTGACTTACTTTCATTGGAAACTTTAAAACTAAGCTCATACAACTTTTTCCAATTTAGGCCAGTGAAAGTTAAACATTTCTCAAGGGTTTCCTCAGTGTTTGGCTTAACAATTCTATTTTCTAAAAGTTTACTCTTTAGAACCGTCTTTGAAAGTGACTCAAACAAAATTCTTTCATTTCCAATATTAATATAGATATCGTTAGTTGAATGCCCTAACTGCTTAGCTTTTAAAAAATCTGGGATAGAATGTATCAATCCCATCCATTTCACTTTGTGATTTAAAGTCAACCCCTTCTGTTCAAATATATGCCATGGAACTAACGATTGGCCATGAAAAAAATCCGACACAGAGGAAAAACCCACTTCCTGGAATTTGCCATAGAACACAGACTTCCTATCTACTAAGATGTGTTTATTATTCCAAATCAACTGATCATGATCCTTGTCCCCCAAGTTATTTACTTCGGACCAAATGTCCAGACACTCACCGATGAAATATGTCAGGTACACAGGTAAAAGCGTTCTTTTAAAGCTACATTTCAATAAAAGCGGTCCCCCAACGTTCTTAATCTTATCAAGTACTAACATTTTCCAAGCGTGAATACAATCACTACAAAATAATTGCTTAAGTATAAGAATCCTTTGAGCACTCTTCATAAGGAAAAATATTAAAATACTTTGAAGCCAGATTATTCTGGACTTTTGAAAATAAAATGGCGTTATTGTAAAATATTTGGTGTGTAATCGGGGCCGTCGTTAAATACGACTGAGTGTATTACAATCATAAGTGGGTTTGAACAATGAGGGTGGGCATGCCCCCCCCCCCCCCCCCTTAGACAAAATAAGTATTAACATTACAAATTAAGAGATAGTACATCAAATTGTACGGGGGAAAAATTGACTAATTACGAAGAAATTTCTACAATTATAAGGAATATTAAAAAAGATTGTGTGGTTCCGATTACACTCAATTTTAGAATAGGTAGGGTAGGTAGATTTGTTATTTTGTTATACATTTTTTTCTGTCTAGTTCAGGTTTGCCATTGTTTCCTAAATGGTCTATGTGTCGTTTATTTCTTCTTATCAGATGTACAGCCATTACAGATTGGAGGAACAGTTTTAGAGTGTCTTTTTAAGATGACGGTAGTTTCCGCATCCACTATTTCTCACGAGACTTCACAAGTTTAGAGATTTTACTATTACTTTTTCTCGAATACGTAAAATAAAAGTTTAGGCTCGGCGTGAAAAACTAGGCGGGGTCGTGTAACCTGAACCAAACAACTGTTTTTATTTGGCCTTATCAAGCAGTGAAAATAACAGTTGTTCATTACGCCGTACGCCGACCACTCAAGTACCGATTTTATTTCAACGTTTTACGATGAACGGAAAATGAAATACTGCAATTACAAAGTTCGAAATTACCTCTTGCCCACTCTCAACAATGTCCTTATATGTTTGAAAATAGTCAAAATGGGGTAAGATACAACAATTATGAAATCTCATCTTTGCTTTGAGTTACAAATGAAATACGTTTGAGCTTATGCAATTTCAGAAGATAGTTTACAGCTCACAGAATCCACTTGTTTATTTACCAGGTAATTGTATCATAAATGTTACACCAATCATTTTTTTTTCATTTCAAATAAATACTGGCTGATTATTTTTACAGTTTTTCTAAGATGTTACTATGACCAACACGCTGGGTGTCTGCGAATTAATACACTTAGTGTAACTTTATATCATGGGTGAGTTTACTTTTAATTTCATGAATATCAGAACTAATCGCCTATGCTGCTTTTAAATTGTATCCTGTAGGCTTTAGTTTTAGTATTCGAAAATAGGTCAATCTTCAGATCTCACGAATCTTTGTTTTCAGGTTGTTTTGCTTTCCGTTCGTTGAAAAGACCGCTAAAGAAATAACAGCCAAACAACATAAAATATCATTATGAAAGGAGATTTAATTGCCTGATGGATAATGCGACCGTTGGTCAATCAATTTCTGATAACTAAAATAACAAATATCCAATCAATTAGAACATTACACGTCATAGGTGGGCCATTCAACTTATAAAGTAATGATTAGGTTTGGTAAGACTAAAAATTGGGGAAAAAATGATAATAAACGTCTTTCAGAGGGAAACTCGAAAAATGCAAATCACCCAGCAATATGTTCATGTAACTTAACTGTCCGCTCGACTAGTTGTCTACATAAATATGCGTCAATCTATCTCTCTCCCTCGGTCTCTCTGCCCTTCGTAGCATGATTTGTGTATAATGACGTGTATGACGTGTATAATTGTGTGTGTAGTTTATTTAACCTAACGACTTGAGTATTCGTGTAATAGCCAAAGTAGACTATAGTCAGTTACAAAATCAATCATCTCTGTTCAGTTGTTCATTTTCGTTATTGATGTGCTTTTGCTGACAGAGTGAATGAAATAACCACCCGTTTCGTTCGATATATGTATGTATGTATGTATGTATCCACAGTATGATCATATACGACAAGCCAACCCGGGTGTCAGCTTTGTTTCATTTCACAGCATTATTCTGTAAATCGGATATTGGTACCATGGTGAAAATCTCATCAAACATGATTAAATTCTACGACCATAGATACTATCAAAATGCTTGTTATAGCTTGTCCCCCCCCCCCATCCATGTAAGAAAATGTCCATATACCTTGTCGCAATTAAATCTGAAGTGTTTAGCTTTTCAGTGTTTTTGACTCCAGTTTTGAACTGTTAGTGTTATTATGTGCCATCTACCTTTGGTTGACCCTCTGTACTTAATGACTTTTATTGTAATGTGTCAAACTTATATTGGCGGTATTATTGCTTTTTGTTTTGTGAAGCTATATTTAACTAGTACAGTGAATAAAATAACGAACTATGTATGTATGTATGTATGTATGTATGTATGTATGTATGTATGTATGTATGTGTGTGTGTATGTGTATGTATGGATGTGTGTATGTATGTATGCATGCATGTATGTATGTATGTATGTATGTATGTATGTATGTATGTATGTATGTATGTATGTATGTATGTATGTATGTTCAATCAAATACTGAACGTACTTTGCAGATAATATTACATAGGATATTCTATAGTACAACTCTCCAAATTGAAGACATGACAAATGACAACCAGCGCTTCAGCAATAAAGTTTTGTTCATAAGCAATTTTGATTTAATATCTCATGCAATATATATAGATTTACAAAAGCACACCTCGGTGTTTTAATTATTTTCGAAATTTAAGCTCGTAGGTACCCCATAGTATAACAATGTTTAAATGGTAGCGACATTAGATGTTCGTTTATCTTCATGATATGTTCTGGCTCGTCTCCAAATTTGGTTGCAATATTGATATATATCTTTAGTATGTGTTGAAATATTAATTTCAAACAGGAGCAATACTTATATTATTATATTTGTGATCAAACATTTATCATAGAATTAGTCACGATGGCGCATCTGTCTGCCATTTTGGCCTTGCCGCTTGCTATTCATAAATAAAATATATATTCTGAGTAACATTTGCTTGCTTTCTTTGGAATGTAAGTTATGTAACGTTCATCGATCAATTTGCCACTCCTGCGAGTTTTTTGTAGTATGGAGAGTCTAGTGCGCATTTGTACACTTTTTACTTATGTTACCTTAACATTAGTCGATCGTCTGTTATCGTACACTGAAAGTGTTAGCCATCGTTGGTGTCATACTTTCACTTTCACTTGAAACAGCGACAGAAACGCGTTAAAACATGCCATATACTTGTGAGAGTTAAACGATGACATTATTTGAATCAAGGCGGTAATGTGCTCTATTTTATGCATGACTTTATTTTAATTCGCTGTCAAATAGTCGTGCAATCTGTACTTGTGGATTTGGGATTGCTGCGGAGAAATTGTTTATAAAAAAAACAAAATTGAAAGTGTAAGACAATTACGTTCTGAGAGTCTGGAGAGGGAGAACTAGTCCTAGTCATTTCTCTAACATTCTCTGGAGGCAAAAAATGATTGAATAGGGAATGGAGAATGCACACTATTTGAAATAAGACAAAGTAAGTCCGCGTGATCATTAGGATGGTTGATTGCTCCCTATGAGGCTGTCTCTGTAGCAAATAGTTTGGTTACCCCTCTCACGTTGTTTGTCCGAAATCCATTGTTACAGGAATCGATATATTCGTTGATTGCAGAAATGAAATACAAAGTTGAATACCAGGGCCGTAGCCTGACCAAATTGCCGGGGGGGGGGGGGCAGAAATTTGTCTTGTTGGTGCAATCTTGCATTTAAAATTTAGAACTGTGCTAATTTACATAAATTTGCATACAATTTACATAATATATAATTTAGCATACGCAGTTAAATATCATATGTAAGGCCAGAAAAAATAAAAATGCTGGTCAACGGGTAACCTAACCCATCACATTGGGTAGGGTCGATTTCATTTTTTCACAATGCTTGACAAGGATAAAACAAACCATATATAATGGTAGCAAAATATTTCAGGTCGAGTTTAGATAGAACTTATTCAATCATCTTGATACTATCTCTATGCATTACATATTATCTGGAAGTAATTTTTGTTGTGGCAAAGCTGAAAGATATTTTGTGGATGTGCACTTGGTACATGACTTCCCTTGAAGTTTAATTTGGTTCCAAAAATTCCTGAATAAAGAGCAAAACATTTCTAGACTTTCAGACTTTTGATGGCCCAATGATGATCGTAAACTTTTGTTCTATTCTTTTTATTGCACATTGGATATGCAACAGCTTAATTCAATCTCAATTCATGCTTGTATGCATCATCAGAGCCAAGTAAACCACTATATAAGATATTATATAATTTGGAATAGACTCAAATATATATTGTTGCTTATACTATTCTGAAAATATGAAGAAATATCCTTAATTTTGAAAAAAATGCGAAGCCCGCATAAGGATATATTGCCCATCACCTGAAAAAAACATATGGGTTGGTTGAACAGCTTTTTCATTTTTTTCTGGCCTAAAGTCGTATCCTTCAAAGTAGTTGCCGAAAAGATGTCACATTGAAAGTAAAAAGAAAATTGGACGGTGCTTTCTCAAATAAGTAACACAAAAAATAGTCATTTTCTTTACCCAACTCCCAAAACTTTTATGGCCTCGTTTATGTCGGAACCCAAGATGAACTCAGTGAATTCTCCTTGTCATTATCATTATAATGGAAATTGAAGTTTGGATTTTGATGTCGAAGGTACAGCTATGTTTACAAATTCAGGGCCATTCTTTCCATAGCAAATTATCGCTTCAAAATGAATTGCAGAATAACGCTAGTGTCAATGTGCAATGAGTATGTCAAACAACATTTTAACCAAAGACAACATCAAACACAATTATTGAAAGTGGATTTTCAAAGAGTGGATCTTAAACTGTGTACCTTGTTTAATATTTTTTTCAGGGCAACCAAATATTCCAAAAAGAGATCTGCCGTTTTATCAGTAAATATTTTAATATAAGGAACAAGATGTAAATGAGATCGAGCGCATCTTCGGAATCTCTGCATGCAGCATAGGAGGCGACCTCATGTTGAACGACCTTTTCCGTCTTTTTTTGAGTTTCACTCGCTGCCATTATAATTGCGACTTGCTATCTTCAAATGAAGGAGACTTTCAAGACTACTGTTACTCGCGAAAAATGCACAGTGCATGTGTGCACTTCTTTTGTACTTCCCGGACAAAGAATTTTTAATTTGCTGCAAAAAGTTACAATTTTTAACTGGACACATTTTTATTCAAAGTTAAGCCAGCGTACAATAGAGATATAAGATACATATTAGCGAGGAGTCAGTGTACAGTCACTTTACTGAACCATCAATTTAAATCGCGCATGCTAGGAATCGTCACGTAAATAACGATTTTAATAACATCGCTATGTACTCCAAAAGGTTTTTTTCTTTCTTTTTTCCAAAATCTCAGGGGCAGCTGCCCCCTTGCCCCCCCCCCCCCACAGGCTACGGTACTGAATACTAACGCATTAGTTCGGTTTACGTCAGTTGTGTTGTACCATGTTGTCCATTCCGTGTCGCTTAGAATGAATGCACTCATTAACATTCATACTCTATCAGTTTTCGGATAACTTCACTTAGGAAGTACACTTAACCTTGTATTCAAGTGTTAAGTGCAATATTGAGTACCGGTACCGTTCGATATGCTGTCCTTTTTGTCAGGGTTAGATACACGAGGTAGAAGTCCTTCAAACATACAACGCTAAAAGCACAGAACGCTCTAACATACAGAAACCAATACCCAATTTAGAAACTACCCCTGACAACGTGGCGCCGTGATGCTTATCTCGGGGATACGGATGTTCAGACATTTGATGTAGCTTCTCGTAGGCGTGCGTCCGGTTTCTTCTCTTATGATCTGCTATGAGATGACACGTGTCTTTTTAACCAGACGACATACTGGCTTAAACGCTGTATGATCTTGGAAAGTAGATTAACATGGTTGTTCTACACATTTGTTTGAGAAGCCAGATTTATACAAATGTCAAAATCTTAAAACACATAATCTTAGAATTTCTCATACATATATTTCGGACATGTCTAAAAAGTATGTCTAGCTGATAAGTCACAATAGTTAAAGGATATGTTATCACTTTTTTTCGTTTGAAGACAGTTTCTGGATACAATATATTGTTTATATTCTATCTGTATTGATGTTTGAGTATTGTCCGTGCTCATGCACGTACGGGTGTAAACTTTAGTGTACATTTTCAACATTAGTTTGCCCATATTCATATCATGAAACCCCAATAACAGGGACAATATTCCCAAAATCACCATTTTTAGTGAAGCATTTCCCCAAATCATACACACTGCGTTTCTTTTTCCCGTTCTTTATATTTAGACCCCAAAGTGTTGCGTTTATATGTCGTCAAGAATCACAGCGGAGTAAGATAATACCTTGAAATGACATGCCAATTGTTACATTGATGATAGAACTACCCGTGCGTTGGATATTTTTTAACAAGGCATATGTATCATCGTGTTACAAATTACTCTCATACGTTGGCTATGTTTTAAATTACCCTCCTGCCACTCAAATTCGGACATGGCTCGTACACGCCTCACTAGTAACTACCAGTCGAAATGTACTGCCCAGGCTGGAGTACAAGGCATGTTAACGCTGGTCCTTAAGCTAACAACAAATATTACAAATCGAAAAATACAGAGACAACAACCACATATCCCCAAACGACGTGATTACTGTTTCACTGATGTAAACTATAATGCCATACACGTACATTAATTGATTGTACTCTTACTGTACTGCATCAGTTTAGATGTCTCAGATAGTATTCCAAAAAAATGTTAACTCCAAAATAATGTAATACTTAATGCACAGGAGCTACAAAAGCTAATAATGACAATGATAATGATACTGATAATGACAATGATAATGATGCTTTTCTAATGATAATGGGCTGCTAATTATTATAACAATCATTAAACGTATGATAGTGTTTTATGTAGATAACTTAAATCGATGTCTCGAATTCCCACAGACGAAATGAAGCAATTTTGATGGCTTTGATTTTACAAATGACGTCACTACACCTATACACTCAGATAAGGACTGTTTATATGTTTCTGTAATACCAATACCATTCTCTCTATGATACATAACAACAGTTCAATATTGCACAAATTGACGATAAATTCGCTTGTTAAAAAAAAACAAAATATGAAGTATACCATTTTCACAAGACCTGTATAAATTGCTGTGATTTGTATTCTTTCATAAATTGCTAGCAAGGTAATCGTCATGTCGTGCTTGCAGTATCATTGTCTAAGTTGCAAAACAACATAACCTATGGTACGTTTGAGTTTGAAATTAAAGAAAAAAGAGGCTATACGATAGGTTATTTATTATAGTTCTTTCCCACTATATAATGATTCACAAAGTAAGGTTATGTTCTACAAAGTATACACCGTTATTCTTTAGGCACATTGCAACAACGCGAGGCTTGCGACGTCTTGACAATAGAACCACTATGAATTAGTTATTCGCAATAACAATTACTTCGCAACCTGAAACCACCGAATCACGACCTTGAATAATGAATCCACAGCCCCAATTATTTTCGCAATCGCAACGGCAATCACGGGATTTTCGCTATAGCAAACTCAAAGGCTAACACAAATGGCTAGAAGGTTACAAGTGTTGTGCAAATGCAATGCAACGTGTCCACTGAAGTCAACTGATTGGTTGAGTGGTTTATTTGAAGTATACCCACTAAAAACAACAACTGCATGGTTTGATGTGTTTCTCGGAAAAGGTTGTTATTTCTTATGTAAACAAGTTGGCGTAAACAAGTTGGTTAGAGTCAAAGGAGTGACAACAAGACAAAAGACTGAACATAGCTGGTGAAACAAATGTGCCTTTTAGAAGACATTTCTGCTGTTGTACATTAACAGTAAGTTGCGTTACAAGCTTACATCTCTTGAATAATAAAAAAAATCCCGACAACACAGAAATGTAGGTAGGGAAGTTTTGTAGTGTGACCATCAATTAAGACAAGTAACATCCAACGCAACCAAACATTTACCAAGGATATGGTAGCCTCTATTACTAAAGTTGATTATAAGGAACCGATAGTTGTACGTCTAAATTCGCGACGCACGTCATTGCGATCTTCACTCAGACGTCGTCGTCATAACAACACAAATCGATACAAGGGCGCCTAACGCAAAAGTGAATTTACCAATACCCATACTTCTTTTGTGTGTGTGATAAGGTGACATATCATTGATATCGTAAAGTATTATCTATTTAGCATATATAATCTCGCTAGAATGTTCATACAGCAGTTCCATTTTTGCTGATGAATATGCACCTGAGGTTTTTGATTTTATCAGGAAACATCGACGTCGATAAATACAATCTCGCACTTCAAAAACCATTCAAATATATCCAAATGTTGCCATAATTTAATTACTTGTTTCTAGTCCTGTTTAAATGATAAAAACAACTCTAGTTTCGGCATCTTGTTGTCAAGGAATAAAACATATTTTTCCACTGAGTTAACATAATTAATTTTTTTTTTTTTTTTTTTTTTTGGGGGGGGGGGTGTCACATATATGTTCAACATAGATGCATTCTAAATGTATTATAATGTATAAGTTAAAGTACGCGTCCGTGCATATTTAATGGATTTAACATAGCACTTGTGAGGTAAACAAAACTGTCCTGTTAATTGGAAAATGTCCTGTTAATGGAATTGGCAGCATGGTTGAAACAATGAGGACGGGACAAAAAGTAATGTCATAATCTTTAAGATCCTTTGATCTCTATTTTAATCATTTACATGGTGAAACTTGATTTAAACTCAGAATAGGTTAGATTTTACAAAGTAAACCCAAAAAGTTTAAGGTTTTCATTTTCAAGGCACATACTACCTAATTAATACGAGAACACGTTCTGACCTAAGTCATATAAAATCTAACACAGGGTTTGTTATACTGACGGCCGACCAGACACATGGTACTTGGAGTGTCGCAGATATACGTGTCGGGAATGAAACTTTTTTTTTTCATATTCTAAGACACACTTGTGAAACATCCATACGTATGAAGGTGATCATGGGAAAGTATGTTACTATGTATCAGATATAACATGCCTTCGATACAATCTTTCCATACATACGTGCGTGCGTGCGTGCGATTTATCTAAAAGCCTAATTTAGGAATCAGGTGTCGTGATTTTTAAACTACAGCTACCGCTGATCAATCTAATTACGTGCAGTTGCAGTAATGTATGGTATTACTTACATCGGCCTGTAGTTTAAGGCAGATTTTCAAATGACAACGACCTACTTTTGTAATGTAAACTCATATACTAACCAGGTTTACGATTACGTGTGACTGTAATTAATATAAAAAATGTATGTTCCTTGAAGTGGATTGTTTGCTAAGTATCAAATACAACGGAAATGACGTGACCTGGCTCGACAAACATCCTACTAACTTTGTTGGATATTATCGTCTGGCTCAACACGTATCCTACTACAGCACGTTGCATGTTGCTGTTCACTGGCTATGTTTGATGCAATTACACGGAACCAATAAGAATCTGCACATTCTAGACTTTATCATATCGGGATAGCAATTTCGTGCTACATTTGTTTGAATGACATAAACAATTTACATGTGTATGTACTACACTAGACGCAGACACAGATGCACCAATGTTTTGATCTCTGCATGGTGACATATTGGTTAACATTATTTAGACAGACATTTTGCAAGAAACTGTATTCATTCAAACCTGCTTTCTGAAAGTGTAGCATGTGTAGTTTCTTCCTGGTTTCTGAGAGCGTGTGAGCTGAGAGAGTGGGCGCTAACTTGCTACACATTGTAACATTGTTGAATCTTGTTGCCCGGTACAACAAAAATCATAATAAATAGCTTTATTTTCAATTCTTTAGCTTTTATTATCTTATCGTTGCCAGACCACATACATTGAACATATAGATATATACAAACATACCCCCCCACACACATATACATACACACACACACACACATACATACATACATACATACATACATACATACATACATACATACACACACACATAAATAAATAAATAAATAAATAAATAAATAAATAAATAAATAAATAAATAAATAAATAAATAAATAAATAAATAAATAAATAAATAAATACATACATACATACATACATACATACATACATACATACACGTACTTTAACAATACGTGCTAAGGTTAGTGAATTAAAATGTAACATATATATGTACCGCAATTTTGGTCGTGCCAGACTATGATATTTAGCAATTACATTATTCATGAGCCTGATATGATATTCCGGAATTAGGTATTTGAGGAGCCGGATGATAAGATGTAGCAATAACAGTATGAGTTTACAAGTCAGCGACCTTTTGTTCCTACTCGACTGGGTTCCATTGTATTAACTTCGTGCAGCAGGATTCAATAATCTTTTACATCGTGACAGTGCACATATCAAGAGAATGGACACACACATAATGCATTCCCACACAATCTCGCACTTAAACTGTTAAGAATTCATTTCCATGTTTAGAACTGATTAACATCACGCAGAGAGTTGTTGTCTAAAGAAACCAACTTTTCGAGTCTTTGGTCATGGTCAAATTGTAAGGAGTGGATTTGCATATTAGCGACTAAAAATATATCGTCTTTACCGTCAATAATACATACGAACACTTGAACGTTCCGTTCCCATTTTAATACAGGCCCTCATACATCCAATATAATTGCACGAATTATTGACAACAGTACAGTTGAAATGAATTCAATACTACAGATATTATGTACTATTTTCGGAGAAAATTGTTCATATGGTATTGGGTCATTTGTGTTTTGGGCCTGTCTGTCTGTCTGTCTGTCTGTCTGTCTGTCTGTCTGTCTGCCTGCCTGTCTGCCTGTCTGCCTGCCTGCCTTTCAGCCTGCCTCCGTATCTGTCTGTCTCTCTGACAGTTTTTCTTGTTCTCTCAAACACAATACAAGGTATCACTAGCTTAATACAGCCTTGTGGTCCATGTACTTTCAATCCAAATAAAAGACTACGAGTAGTATATCATATTTTAATGTTTCAGATAAACTAATCAAAGTAATACACTTTCCATGTCTGTTCGTCTAGCCTTTGGCCCTGATTGATCATGTCTACCTTTGTCTCATGTGATTTATTATTGTCGTCTGCCACTAACAAATGGAATACATCTCTAACAACGTACAGTAAATACAACGGAGCTAGACTACAGTTATGAAAGTACGTTGTATGAATAGTAAATGAGATTGCCTGTATGTATATGTATATGTAAATACAGTCATTTTAACTAAATCATGTACACACATGTACTACCTTGATTGATTTCATGGCCTAAGCATGTCAGGAACGAACACGCAAAGCGATTGTTAACGTTTTAATTACACAAACAACATGGAATGGTTCTTAAAAAATGTAATGAAGTCTCGATGTCCTAGTCTTACACATAGTCACGCACAGACAAAAACACAGACCCGGGATGACTAAATATAAGCCATGTTTCCTTTAGTCTTAATTCAAAATCAGTCAGGTTTAAAATTGCGTTGTAATTGTGAATTGACTGTATGCCTAACGTAAATTCCACCTCGGAAATAAACTATTTAAAGCTCTGATATCACTTTCTTCAAGAAGAATCCAGCCTCTTCCGGGGTCATCGTACATTTTGAAATGGAAATCAAAATGATGCAGAGATTATTCATTTTAGAATTCAATATGGCCGACAAAAACCATGTTTATAAATCTATGGGAAAATAAAAGAATGACTGCTTCTTGAAGACAAGTCAATGATCCCGTGAATGTCTTGTATTATTTCAATTAGATCAGGAACAAACTTTCATAAGGCGAAATCTGGAGATAATTGAAGAACCTTTGTTAAAATAATTTCAAGATTTGTCTCCGAGGGGCACTTAACGTATAGCTTTGAAGGTTTCCCTCCTTGAATAGGATTGTTAAGTTTGATTCACACAATCAAGAGGTGCAATACATTCACTTCGTTCTTTTAGAGAGGCTTGGACACAGTGTGATTGTGATGATTTTACATGTTCATTGGGTACACCTCTCCCACTCGCTGAGTATCTTCCGTACTATATACCCTTGTAGATTTATACAATTGATACGTATTTGTTTGTAAGCCCCTGCGTTTTCATATTCTCTTTAAGTGGTTCTATGAATAAGAATACTTGAAAGACTTTCCAGTAAAGTATTCCTGACAACAGACGTGTACTGCACTGGATTATCCTGGCAACCGAAAATTCTGTGTTATTAGCAAGCAGTCCGGATGTTATCGAATGGTCCGAGACAATGCAACGTTTAGTCCTATAAGTAGTTTTGTGGATATCAAGTAACACATGTTTGCAAACGATGATTGTAACCACTGGCAACACAGTTTGTAACCACTGACAACACATCAGCACAATTTTACCGTCTTTGTGTCTGTCATGGTATGGTCAAACGAAGTTTATAAGCTTTTTATTTTTATAAAAATACTTATACAAAACTTTCCTGTTGTAAAGTTGTTATTGATTTGACGCACTTTTTTTTGGAAATGCGCTTTGATAAACGATAGTTGATAACGACACATGGATTATTACACTCATCTTGCATTCTTTTTTACAGAGAGGTAAACCATTTACCTTTCCCAGACTTCTATAAACTGTTGTTTTCCTCTGGTCGCCATTTTCCATGCAACGTGTACAACATGAGCCAAGAAACATACAAAGATAAAGAAAACAACTCGGCAATGCAAGCACTGTTAATGGAACAGTAGGCATTACGTGATATGTTAGTATATCACAAAACGAGGAAAGTCAAAATCTATACTAAATAACGTCTTCAAACTGTTTAGATACCATTCCTAAATGCCGGGTTTGAATTTTGTAATCGCTAAGTGTACAGCAAAAAGGATAATACTACGGAATATTTGTATTGCCCAAAGTTATTGTATTTGAACAGAATTATGGATTAAATAATTTTGGCGGTCCACTTCATGACAACCCGTGCCGACGTCACTGGTTTCGTGGTGCTTAAAATATAAGTAAAAACACTGCCAATTGCCATGACTTACTCCGATTTTTCATACATATATCTTGAGGAGATATAATTATAATACTCTTCAATATTCTTCTTCATTCATTCGTAAAATACTCAGACCTAAAGATTTGTCACTACTCGTCTATCGACTAATAGTGACAAGGCCCCTTAGGTCACTCACATGTTCCTTGTTTGAACGGAGAATAGTATCGACGATTAACGTCTTAAGAGTAAAAAACTAACCCCAGCATACCTTTCCTAAAGGGTAACGGTGATATTTGTTCTGAACGACCCATGTTTTATTTTTGAAAATACGGTTTGGTGAGAATGATAGCAAGCTAATGGTGTACATACTGTGGAAGTTTCACATTCCATTCCAAGTATAACCACATATGCACTATCTTGTTTTGCGTCGGATTATGTAGTATAAATCGAATTGTTAAATTATATGTCTTAAGTTTATTATTTCAGTGAAAATATCGTTGCTGATGTAATGCAATCCAAAGGTCGACCCTGTATGTCCAGTATTTTATTAATTCCCATTGGCTCCTTGTCGAAAACAGGTATATTACGTCATTGATTTTATATGGCTGAATGACAGCATGCGATCTAAAGTAATCCATATTAATCAAACTGTCGATGCCAATGCTTAAAGGAATACCATTGTTCCCTATGACATCATCCACTTGCCAATGTTTATGTTAATAGGGTTTACTGACAGTGTTTGCTTACATGTACAGTTAATTAGATTGCACAACAAGTAGTCACGACTGTCACAGCCCGTTTCATGTTAGTGTCCATTGGTTCTGTTTGATACACCCACACAGAAAACAATAACAGAAACTGCACATGCCACACTTTCAGATAGCATGCTTGAAATGATGAATACAGTTTCCTGCGACACTTTGTCTACACTAAACGAAGTAATGACCCAACATGCGCGCTTGTATTAAATACATTCACTGAAATTTTGGCGCCTGTATGTCTACATCTACTTGCAGTACGTTGAAATGGTTGAATTTATTTGGTGAAAGTGTAGCCAAAAAATTGCTTTCTTAAATTTGTAGAATGTACAGTTTATCAATGGTTTCTGCGTGTACCAAACAAAGCCAGTGACCACTAACATGAAACGTGCTATATATGCGTTTCTTTAAAATTATGCATATTCCCAACCCTGTCTACGTCGACTGAACCTGAATTGAGGCATAAATGTGGCATCTCTACTGACATAGCATGTATGGTGTAACTTTCAGCAATCAGTGAGGCTATCGAGAAATCTGTTGCTTTTTGATAGAGACGGAAAACGCAAATCAAGTTTAAAGTGACCAGAAGGATAATGATTGGACATTTGTTTTGGATTTTCAATAGAGCAACGTTTACCTGCTTGAGAAAACGATGTCAAACAACACTGACCAAGTCCGGATTAATTTTTGAATGAGTAAAACAATGTGTGATTGTGCGTACCGGAAGTGTTTTGTTTCCTTCTGAAATTCTCGTCTAGGACAATCACACATGATATAATTATTCCTGTTTAGTATACTCGAAGGAAAGGTTACAAAGAAGAAGCAATATATATTAGCCGTAAGAATTGAAGAAAAAGGTATATATTTGAGAGAAAGAGAACAATAAATGTTTCTGCCTTCTGCTTAGCACGTAATCATAAATATTAGCTCTATTTTTCATGACGTGGCTAATAATTATGAGGTAGTGTAAATGACTGATACAACTATGGAAAGAATGGCGTTGACTTTTGCCTTTTAGTATCAACCAGCATTGAGGTGAGTTTCACGCAAAATAAATAATTAGTGTCGGTAATTACACCAGGAATAACAACCAACTGTGTTTATCGTTTCTAAGGAAATCGACTGAGTGTGAAGTTGAGTGTAGGAGAGGACACTTTACTACGTCTTTAACATTCACGTATATACAGACAAGCTAATAGATGTGTCACAATAACCTTCATTAGATATTTTCACTATTGCGTCACAGATATTTCTGCGCTTACCTGATTTTAGCTCAGTGTGAGGTCTTTCCTTGGGTCACTTCATACAAATAAAATCAACCCCACAGCTGTTAAAGGACAGCTAACATATACGACAAAAACCACATTTAATTAAAATATAGGCTAGACATGTGTCTGTCACCTTAAATGACCTCGTAGTCTGGGTGAAGGACTGAAGTAATCTTTATGTGGCAACATAGTTACACTAATGCTCTTAGAACAGAAGACGTTAATTCTCTGACAGTCATCTGCCAGCTGCCACTGTCAATTACATATAAAAAAATTGGTAATAAAATATACATGTTCTGAGAACATGTCACATTTATGGATATATATACACAAGTAAGCCTGTCTAATTGTAACTACATACGAATTCGTAAATCTAACCATATCCAGATTTCATACTTTGCTATTTTTCACTCAACGAAATGGAGCTTCGGGTGAACAATGAAATCATCTATCAGTCTTGCTTTCACTTGGATTACTGAATCGGATTACGTTCATACCCTTGTTACCGCTAGATATAGAATTATTGTTGCACTATACAGTTATCCTTGCAAAATCCTTTGAGTTATTTGATAATGTCTATGGGTCTTATCAAGTTTCACAAATTAGTTACACGTTTTAATTATCATTTATTTAATCAATCAATAAACGCATGAAATTTGATAAACTACACGCCGAAGAAATATGGAAACAGCAACAATGGTATATCAATGAACAGAAGAATTTGCCATTTGATATTTCAAGGGCGGTTCAGTACGTCATGAAGTGTATGCATAGCCATTTCAGCTTTGCTCGAACCTTCCGTTTAACATCAGCTACACAAAAGATCAACTAGTATTATTCTACTAAAATCGATTTAAAAAATACTAGCTATGTAAAACACGGCGTTCTTAATTTCTAAAAAAAATGTAACCCGAACTAAGCTCTCACAAATGTAATTCAAGTGGCGATCGATAGTTTCTGTACAAGGCTACACGTAGTATTGAACATCTATCCTCAGGCTATAGTTTCTAGTTTAGTATGTGTTGTAAGGTAACACTTTAAAAAGGCCACCTGGCAGAAAGGTATATTTTATATATAGAACAAATACCATACTCGTTTTACAAATGAAAATCTATGAGTGAATTGACGGCATAACAGTAGCACCATACGTCGTTCTGTTATTACTGCTACCGTATAAAATACTCAATACAAAACGTGTTGAATTATGAGACTAGTAACCATATGTTGTCGTTGTAAATCGCCCTTCAAACATTGGTTATATAGTCCTCAACCTTAAAATCAATCTGTTTCCTACAAGGCTGGGTTAATATTGAACAAATTACCAAATGTTTCCAATGTTCAGCGTATCCAATATGAACAGGAGTTGGTGTTCGTTTAGGCGTATTTACAAACTGTAACGAAATAACTAACTAAAATCTTTTTAGACTTTTGTTGAATGCGAGAGTGAACAAGATGCCCAAGGTTTTTTCCTACCAATTTAAACATATTTGAATTGCGTTGGCGTCTATGGAATTGATTTCATAGCTGATAAAATTAGATTATTGCGCAAGCAAGACTCTGTGACAGCCTGCTTTGTATGATACATAGAGTAACAACGACATGATTTTCATTCTCTCCTTTATGCTCACGTCTGTCTGTCTGTCTGTCTGTCTGTCTGTCTGTCTGTCTGTCTGTCTGTCTGTCTGTCTGTCTGTCTGTGTATGTATGTATGTATGTATGTATGTATGTATGTATGTATGTATGTATGTATGTATGTATGTATGTATGTGTATGTGTGTCTATGTGACCATATATCCGCCCAACTGTCCATCCGTCTGTCTGTCTGGCTTGCTTTAAATCCACCCTTCTGTGTGGGTAGTATGTATGTGTTGGGAGGGGTGGGCTGAAGCGATGGTTGACGATTGGTTGGTTGGATATGAATGGTGTAATCTGATTTACTAATATCCATCAATATTGAGTATTATACAATATCAATAACCGAAACAAAAATATATGCATGTTGTCTCATCAGGGTTTTGAGTCAATATAAATGATTTCGCCGTGCTGCAAAACATCATGACTTTCTAAATGAAATTCTATACAAACAACTGAAAAGACAGTCAAATTTATTTTTTCAGGAGAAAATTGTACCTACCTACCTACCTACCTACCTACATACATACATACATACATACATACATACATACATACATACATACATACATACATACATACACACATATGTATGTATGCATGTTCTTACGTGTAATTATTTTACCATTAATGACAGGTATTTTGTGCAGAAACGCGACGTTGCTATGGGAAGTTGTCTTGGACCTAGTTATGCTTGTTTATTTATGTCTTATCAATAACACCTTATTTTCAGCTCGTATCAAGGGATCTTACCTGATTTATATAAACGATTTATTGATGATGGCGTTGGTGCAGCCTCACTCAAACATGAGGAACTTATGCAATTTATTAACTGCATATATAATTTTAATCCTGCTATTCAGTATACTTATGAAATTTCTGAACGAACCATCAATTTCCTTGACATCTCCCTTAGGATTGATGGTGATGATATAGCTACATCTATTTATACTAAACCTACTGATTCACATTCATATTTGCAGTATGGTTCATCACATCCTAATAAGTGTAAAGATTCCATTCCCTTCACAATTACATGTACTTCGTTTACGTCGTAACAGTAATGATGTGGATTTCAGAGAAAGGTCTGCTGAATTTTAAATTTGCACGTACTTCCATCAACGTGGTTATCCAATGTCAGTTACCAATGCGGCTTTACTTAGGGTGTCATCTTTGTCTAGGGAAGCCTGTATCAAATTACATGATCAGAAGAGTAACAACGATCGTTCCATATTAGCTCGTACATACCATCCCTTTTTCACTAGAGTTAAGAACGTTATACACAGGCATTTTAATATACTATTAAGTTCTAATAGGGTTACCAATTCATTATTTCCTGAAGTACCTTTAACAGCTTGGCGTCGTGATACCAGTCTTAGAGATATGGTGGTCCATACAGAACAACATGGATTGGAAGTTAATGCTGGGTTTAATATTTCTATGCGATCGTACTCGATGTGGTACATGTCGTTTCATTATTATTAAATACTAATCATGTTTTAGTCCTAAGAACAGTGTGGCTGTTACGAGAAGATATACTCGTATTAGTATTAACGTAGTGTATTGCATTACATGCCAGAAAAGTGGGTTTTTTATATATAGGTTCGACTGTTCTTGGTGATCGTTTTGTGGAACATATCCGTCTGACCAGACAAAAGAATCGTAACTATCCCGTATCTATGCCTTTTATTACCAACGATCACAGTGTATCAGATATGTCTATTTCAGGAATTTGTAAGGTTTATGGTGATGAGAAACTATTGAGGTTGTAGGAAGAGGAAACCATTTTCCCTCTCGGAACGCTAGAACCCCCCTGGAATTAATAGATTATTCACGTCATTCCCAGTCTATTCTTACTTATTTCATATTTCAGGTGGTGCGTGCGAATATCAGAACTTTTCACATGTTTAACCGTTAATCACGCGCGGCTGTTGTTCTGTGCCATAACATTCAGATATATTCAGGTGTTTAGCTAATATGTCTTGCCCATAAATACCTTGAAAAAGAATTCTTATTCGAAACGTTGGATTTTACATCTATTTATTCAGACTGTCTCACAAGTTCCTTATGCACTTCTTTCTACAGACAGACGGACGGACGGACGGACGGACGGACGGACGGACGGACGGACGGACGGACAGACAGACAGACAGACAGACAGACAGACAGACAGACAGACAGACAGACAGACAGACAGACAGACAGACAGACAGACAGACAGACATACATACATACATACATACATACATACATACATACATACATACATACATACAAGCAAAGTGTGTTGATTGACCCACTCATTCATGCACGTCTTTTAATCAGTTATTGAATGTAATTATCTTTATTGCTTATTTTATCTCAGACGTGCCTCCCATAGGGGATGGATTTCTCTAATGAATAAATTCTAAGTACAAATTTCAAAGTTCGTGTCATCAATGGTTACAAAAGTAACATTTTATTAGCTGTCAAATATTGTTGTTGGAGCCTGTTAATGGGACTCATCCCGTACGTCGTCCTTGGAAATAAGTAAATAAGTGAATATGTTAATTCAGTTATTCCGTTCATTTTAGCCCCACAACATGTATTTTTTATAAGATGTGTCTCTCACCTAGTATGACCTACTTTAATAATGAATTAATTCTTAGAACGAATTCCAGAGTCGTTTCATCAACTGATACAAATGGAGCCAGTTGACCTGCAACAAAACATCCCCTGTCTCTGGCTCGAGAAATTGTCAGTGACATTGTTACATTTAGTCCGAAGCAACACAAATCTTACCAATAACAACATAAGCAAAATCATACATGTTTATTATTACGATATATTATTTGGCGACGATCTGCTATAATAATGATTGATGGCCCACACGGAAAATTTAGCGGTTTTAGAAAGGGTTTTGTCCGCCCAGACGATACACACACATACATACATACATACATACATACATACATACATACATACACACACACATACATACATACATACATACATACATACATACATACATACATACATACATACATTCACACACTCACACACACATACACATACATACATACATACATACATACATACATACATACATACATACATACATACATACATACATACATATACATACATACATACATACATACATACATACGTACATACATACATATACATACATACATACATATATATATCGAACGAAACGGATGGTTAAAGAAATGACATCAATAACGAAAATGAACAACTCAAAAGAGATGATTGATTTTGTAGCGGACTATAGTCTACTTTGGCTATTACACGAATACTAGTTGGGTTAGATAAATTATACACTCAATTATACTATTAAATCGTTATAGAAAATGATGAATGACCTACGAATCGTGCTACAAAGGACAGAGACGGAGGGAGAGATAAGTTTCTTTTCATTGACGCATATTAATGTAGACAACTAGCCGAGAAAACAGTTAGGTTACATGAACATGTTGCTGAGTGATTTACATGTTTGGAGTTTCCCTTTGAGAAAGACGTTCATTATCATTTTTTCCTGTTAATCACAAACAACCCTAATCATTAATTTCCAAGTAGAATGACCCACATATGACGTGCAAATATTCTAATTTTTTGGGGGATAGTTGTTATTTTAGTTATCAGAAATCGATTGAGTAACGGTCGCATTATCCATCAGGCAATTAAGTCTCCTTCCATAATTATATGTTATGTTGTTTCGCAGTTATTTTCTTTGGAACCTTTTTAAGGAACAAAATGCAAAACAACCTGAAAACAAAGATTTATGATATCTAAAGATTGACCTACTTTCGAATACTAAAACTAAAGCCTATAGGATACAATTTAAAAGCAGCACAGGCGATTAGTTCCAATGTTCATAAAATTAAACGTAAACTCAACCATGATATAAAGTTAACCATTAGTCTGAAGGCAGCAGTGTATTAATTCGCAGAAAACCAAGGTAATGGTCAATACTGTATTATAATTAATCAGCTAGAATATGCTTGGATTGAAAAACTAACTCTTGTTGTAAATATTAATGATACACTGACCTGATAAATAAACAAGTGAATTCTGTGCGCAGTAATGTAGATTTTAAATTGCATCACCTCAAATGACTTTTTATAATTGTTGTATATTACCCCATTTTGACTATTTTTCTAACATATGACATTGTTTCAACACACTAAATTACTCCGAACCGAATATTTATCTGTTTTAAATAAAACATCCTAGAATAACCAGACCCATTGTCGTTAACCTCTTAATGTTTTTCGAAGTGTTCACGAAGTCCATACTCATAATACACTTGCTGCGGTCATCCCAAAACACAGAATATAAGAGGAGTTTCCTATGTAGTGGCATAAACATAACCCGTACACTGATTTAGGGACTTCTTAAAGTTGCACTAGCTACAACTGAGGTATTTTAAAATTGTTTTGTCAGATATAATGACATACTTTTCAATATTTTACACAATGGTGAATCATCTATACGCATATTTTTGTGTGCTGACGTATCTACAGATAAAGGGATCTACGGCACGGTCCCTAAGATCAAAGACAGTGACTGTCATCGACCCACCTGAGAGTATGTTGCACTCAAAATGTCATTATTCACCAAACACCCTCTGAAAGATTATGTGGTGATCGCTGTGTTTGGAAATGTAGCAACCAACATGTCGCTTAATGCTGACTATTAAATGAGCATTACCATATAGAGGTATCGAGGCAAATTAAAACTAAAATAGTGCCAGATTCAAAACAAAGCTTTCACTCAAGATTCAAACCTGTCAATACACTACCTAAGTGTGAATAAAAAACGGCATTAAATTAACATGTATAATGTCTTTTTATATGCAACGGAATAATTTGTTGCGAAAATAGCATTGGTCTGTTGATAACGAAAATGTCCAGTTTCAGCTAGTCAAGGTTTATAGTAAGGCATAACGTTTAGTTTTTTTGTTTGTAATCACCAATATATACTAAGCTGATGCTGTGTTGTGTTAATGGGGGAAGTGACTTTTCGATGTCGTTTGAAGAATATTTTATTACCTTTTCACAGTTACGTATACGTCGATACTATATCTGTACGTGATATAATGTTTTATGCCCACTTGAACTTTACTACTGATAGCAAATGATTTCTGATAAACCATATCACATCTTGTGTAAAGATATCGTATTGATATTATCTGTCTACAACTGTAACGCTATCGAAAAACTATCATGTTGTTTTCACAAGTCTACACTCAAAGACTGCTTTCACATCGCATGTCTATTACGCAAAAGCCCATTCAAATAACCTGCCAATATCCTGACTATTGCCATTCACTGAGATACGAGGGATAAAAGTAAGCTTTACTGTAGAGGGAGCAAGTGAATGTGTTATTACACCACGGGATTACGTAAAGATGGTTCTGGTTGCTCCATGAAAAGTAATATATTCCGAAGAAGTTGCATGAAAGAATATTAAGCTATCTCCCGATAAATACAAACGTTTCCCAATGCATAACATGAATAAGATATCTGTAAAGATTGAAAATAAAGAAACAGAGGGACTGAGAGACTCATGGTAAGAGAGTGAAAAACGAGAACACGGGGAATACAAAGGCAAAATATCCCTATAATGATAGCATTAGATCATCTCTGACTATTATCACAAGATGATTGAAAAGTTAACAAATTCGATAGACTTTCACCGCAAGCTTTACTACAGTCTAAATTACGGCAACTCGATTTTTCAAAACAAACTAGTAAAAAGACCTTACGAGCGTCTAAATCTATCACCAAGAGGGTTTCCACCAGACAATCTGTCGCCTTACTCAATACTGCTATTGTAAATGTGAGCAAGATTGCATGATTATTTAAAAACATTTATATGGTTTTATTTATTCAGCGACATGAAAATGCCCTTGAATGGTCAACATTTGATAAGGAGTGGTCGGCTGCACACATCAAAATCTTGTCTTGTGTGAATATTATCGGTTTTCATCCCACTGAATGTAAAAGAATTGCACGTCTAAATAACCAAGACCAAATAACCAAGGTACCGATATGTTCTGGTATAAGACAGTCTCTGATATTTAGCTATGTTGAAGGTGAATGACAGCTGATGCCCGTTAGAACTGTTCTTCCAGATAAATGTGAACTGAGTTAGGATTAATTGCTTATCATATTATCATTACATATTTCTGTTGTAATCCACTTCATCAGAAATGCGACGTCAAAATCTGTTGTTTTTCTCTAATAAATCCTCTATTAGTTACGTATTATGAAAATCGTTAAATTAATCGCTGACATGTAAAACGAATTATCACTTTAAAAGAATGAGTTACGCTGTACAAGTGAATGGATGACGTACACACATGGGCCGCTACTGTACATGTCATGTGTTGTTTGGAATAATTTTATTAAAGTATGTTCACGGTCAGTTGAGCATACGGTTTGATTAGCAAATTGAATTCTGACGAGGTTCATTTCTTAGTGTACGAATTCATTCTGAACTCAATACATAATCGTCATGGAAATACAGAAATGGTATAATATCACCGTGCAACACACACATATTTCTCATTAATAACGACCATTAATATAAAATAACTATTTTATTAGTATTTTGTGTAGCTTTGCACTTACTGCTTTTTTTCGCTAATTCTACACACACGCTTTTTTATATAAAGTATGCTATCCACTATTATAATGTATAATAACGACGGCAGCTCGGTGTAAGTACTCGACTATTCAGTCTTGATAAAAGGTGTTATTACACTTAGGACAGGTATACACAGAAAATAGCTTAACGAGAAAGATTCATCATATGCTGGGTCGCTGTTGTGCCTTGTCAACATGTTCTAACTTCAATGACACACATCAACAAGGGTTTGTTATTTTACCTAGAACCTTCACACCACGGTTATTAAATGCACATACACATTTATAACCTCATCTGTATAACTATAAGACCATAATGAAGATTTCCTTTCAGTTTCATTTCTTCTCACAAGACCTTTTACTTGGATATCTTTTGAAGGCGAGATATCGAAATAACGTTTTACAAACCCATGATTGCTACCAAAACATCTGCTTAATACTGCTTAAACAAACTCGTATTGTTAAGTAGAGCGGCGTTTCGTTCTTAATATCCGTCTATTTCCAAAAAATTCTTTTCAACGTTACAAGTTTTTATGTATGATTGGAAGCCGAGCATGTCGACTTGTAGCACGCAACGCTGCATACTATTCAGTATGCATAATGTATTAGAGAAGCGAATGAAGAGGTTGTTCAATCATCTGCCAAAATGCTATCTCGTATCAGTATCAGGCAGTTATATAGATAATGATTATGGATTAAAGTGCTTTAGATGGAATGTTGTAAATCCTGAAACTTGAAACTAGTTAGAAATTTTATCACATATTTAGAGGAATGCTTACTGGAAATACGCTTCATGCCTTCAATTTAAATGACTAAAGACTGATATACACAACTCATTTCTTCCACAATCAGTCTGTTAAATAACATCTTGTGTCTGGGTATCTTCTTCTATGACATTCCAAAACTAACTTTGTTGCTAGGTAAATGGAAACGTATATATTGAGGCTGTCCTATTATTGTCAAATGGAGAACCTTGAACTTTTCCAAATAACCTTTCATGTTGAACTTTTGAACCTTCTAACACCCAAGATCTTAAATCAGTAAACTTAGAAACTGAATAATTCTGGCCTGCTGTATGTAGTGACATGTTAGTATTTTTGTATTTTTGGTTAGTTATCTAGACTCTTCTGGAAGGAAAATGACATTAAATGTAGTACCACCTATCAAGAAATTGATAACAGCAGGGCTTAGAATTATAACTAGTTAGAGATAAGCATAATTATCGAATGTAGTGTCCTGCCAGCATGTAATAAATAAGCTGTAATGATACCTAGGACTACTATCATGCTCACGACATCATACTGTGGTCTATTAACATTCCAGTAACGAATTTCCCTCATGACTAGGACTCCTACTTATCCAGGTAAAAAAGGGACACGATTTGATACAAATTTCCATTTTAATCAACAGTATTCAGTGTCTGTTTTTATGCCAACGCCAGTCATTTCTTACAGAAGACTGAATGTACTACTGTTCAAGTATTATTACAAACTTGGAGAGTAATCCTGTAATGAACAGTCACAACGTATGTATAGAATGATACACTAAGTGTAGTATTAAGTTCGAAATTTCACTTTCTCATTCTGTTCTCTGTGTGATAACCATGTCATTAGGCAGGCTTACATTACGATACAAACGCTCCTATGGCTGTCGATCTGCAGGGAAGGATGTAAGTGGTAGCAAAATCAATGCTAGGCAGTAACCCATGAGTATTATTCTGAGGTTTGATGTCTACAAATACAGCCACAAGCATTAATGTCAGTTTTAGTTCCCGACTGATCATTCAGACACAAAAAACGTGATGGATGAATACTTTTATGACTTTTCAACGCAACGTTTCGCTACATCCTGACCTTAACGGGTGACCCCTTCTTCGACATAATGAATGTTACTACCGCTTCCATTACTCCTGTATTTGAATTTCCCTTCTTAAAAGATAAAACAAAATTAGAGAATATACTGATTTCTCTGTAGTAAGTTACATATTGTACTTTATATACCTTACTTGGTACTATTGCCTTAAAGTAAGAAGATTCATTATTGGCACATATTATATAATCACATATACACTGAGATTGCACCGTGAAATACACCTAAATCGATTTTGATCAGACTGAGTAAAACCTGCTGACCATATTGTGATAGAAGTTACATAACTGCACGACTAAACGGTTCTGAAACTAAAAAATACCAGCTGAAGACATGGCTTTCCCTGAATGAACTTGAAATCGGCATAGGGAATGGCTAACTTTCCCATATCCACCATATGTCTAGTCCATTATTTGCGACATCTCCAGTACCATTAATAACTATTGTTTTTGCATAAAGTAGTACTTGTCACCAGTACAAGTACACAGCTGTTTCAATGAAAATAAACAGCGGATGGGCTGTGAGATACACCCGGTTTAAACTGCATTGGTACTTTGCAAAATGTATAAATGAGATTGTTGTCATATCTGCTTCGCCTTGTGAGATATTTGTCGATTTTTACACTTACCTTTGCATCGAAACCTAATTTACCAGAATTGTCAAAGACGTGCCCTTTTAGTTTGTAATATAAACGGAAATTTATATAAAGTGTATATATATATGTGTGTGTGTGTGTGTGTGTGTGTGTGTGTGTGTGTGTGTGTGTGTTAGAAAGATATGTGTGTTTTATTTATCCTGTCAAATGTAAGATATTATCCATTAGTGCCAATGGTTATAGTAAAAACTAAACATTGGGAACGCAAAGACATACTTCAATATAGTTGAATTTAGCATAACTCTTAGAACCCCTGGCGCTGTATCTAAATGACATTTTATCAGATTTGATGTTGTCTGACAGGTATACGTCTAGACAATAATGCGCGGAAAAAATCGATTCCAGATATAGTTATTAAATTGTAATAGATTTCACGACCGAAAATTTCAATTTCGTTCACAGAGACTAACGTGATATATTACATTATCATGTAAATATTGGAGTGATATGTTTTCTATAGTAGTCTAAGATCTATAAGTAAAAACAGACTTTTCGAGCTATGACTCATTTTCAATAGTAATAGGATAATATAAAGTTTATATTGATTATTGCATGCCAGATTTGATAACTATTCATGCAAATATATTCAGATTTGTACATGCAACCTTATTGATACAAAGAATACAAAGTATTGCTTAACGCGGTGCTGACGTTCATGTTTAAGATTATAGTACTGTTCATTAAATCATCCGTCGTGTTTGGGCCAATGCATTCATAATCAATACATTCTTCCTATAATGATGAGTATATTTGTTATAGCGTAACTCATCCCTGTAAAGTGATAATTCGTTTTACATGTCAGCGATTAATTTAACGATTTTCATAATACGTAAACAATAGAGGATTTATTAGAGAAAAACAACAGATTTTGACGTCGCATTTCTGATGAAGTGTCACATATGTGTGGTGTTTGGGTCAATTTATTTGTAATCAATACCTTTTCCCCTGTAAAGATGAACGCATTAATATTTTTAGATTAAATGAACTCTCAACCTTGAGAAAGTTATAGTCTATTTATTAGTAGAGTTAGAATATAATCAAGAGAATAGTACATTGCCAAGCCGATCATGCTGGCAATTGAGCTTCCCAGTTGGGGTATCATAAACCTTGTTTTTAATTTACACCAGTAGTATGCCGAATACAAATACAGTGTTAATAAGTTCAATGGTATTTGCCACTTGAGTGAATAACTGAAGACTCTCTCTCTCTCTCTCTCTCTCTCTCTCTCTCTCTCTCTCTCTCTCTCTCTCTCTCTCTCTCTCTCTCTCTCTCTCTCTCTCTCTCTCTCTCTCTCTCTCTCTCTCTCTCTCTCTGTGTGTCTGTCTGTCTGTCTGTCTGTTTGTCTGTCTGTCTGTCTCTCACACACATCTTCTTGCTTTAGTATTGGTACGTTAAATGTTCGGACCTATGTTTACCTTTCTGTCACACATCCATCTTCTTTATGTCTTTCAAAATGACTGGCTTACTAACTGATTGATTGCATAACTGAGTGTAGACAGACTGACTGCTTGATGGACAGAACTGCTAAGTAAGTGCAATACCTAATTTCAGTGGAGTGCCTGATAGCATGATACGGACCGTTGACTAAATAAATTGACGACCGGCTGTCTAACTTGCTAAGTAAACAGATGAATGAAAAGTGTAAACTGACTTTTAAAATAGGTATTTGACAATTGTTATTGAATGTTGTGTTATCTGAAAGTTAAATCATTGGTCATACAAGTGTTGTACGCGTGTTCCTCGTGTCATTTCTGTTAATATCGAATACGGCGCCATATTCCGTTGACGGTTGTTCCGATAACATTTAAAAATTTAGAAAAAAATGTTTACGCTCTTCAACCTATCGATACAAAGATAAGAATCATTGATAACGCCAAAGCTTATTTGTCGCTATCGCATACGAGGTGCATGTGATTATCACAGTGTTTACTTTATGCACGCCGAATGTGTTAACCCACTTGTAAGATCTGTTATTCAGATTTGCATGTCCATTATTTATCAAGAGATAAGGCTGCAGCCTCAAATAAAACTCAATTATAGAAGCACTTTAACAAAATAGCATATGCCATTTACTTCATACATGATTTATTACATAGCTCAGAAACATCGCCATGACAACTTAATCGATGTCGAAAAGTCATTCCCGTGGAACTTAGTACGGCTGTTACTTCATTTCAAAAACAAATATTAACTGATACACTCAATCATCAAATACGTTGTCTTCATCCGGAGCCATGACAACTTGCAACTTCTACGTAATCATTTATAATACCAAGTTTGTCTACCAATCAGAACCGAAAAAGGGCATCTGAGTATGACCGTAGCCTTTAATCATTATGTGAATCATTTGGCATTGTTAACAGCTGGAGGTACTAAGAATTATTCTCAGCATGATTAATGTTTGAATCACTAATCACCATGTGTGTCAGCTAGCTAGAGTATCAACCACAAGTTCATGTATCCATTTGACTTGTAGCTCCTTCTGGCATTCACGTCATTTAGAAATGCAATCTACAATTGCAATGTTAATCCCCGGCATATACATAATCACGTCGATTTCCTTGACAAAAAGTAAAAACGTCCCAGGGTATTAATTTGGTACATTTGCCTCTAACTAAAAGAACTGAAAGTTGAAGAAATATGGTGGTAAGATATTGATGGTAACATTACCATGACTTTGTGATATATTTAGCGTATAATGGGATATATCTGTCGGCGATTCAATATAACACTTGTTCATTATTGTGTTGCTTCTCCTAACCCAGACTTAAAAATACACAATATAGTAACTAAAAGAAAATGACAGACCATTTTTTTCAACACTACATGTTCCTTAAGAAAATGATTTTCTTCTATCTTCTGGAAAACAGAGTTACTTTTTGAACATCTCACGATCGTATAAATGACTTCACTACCTTTTTACCCTATAACGCCATACTTAAATGGAAATTACGTCTACAAAGACCTGATTTGAAAGTATCTATAGACAGACATTTACAATTTTACAAAGAGGAAAAATAAAAAGCATTCCAAAACAAACGTAAATGACTGGAGACATTTTACCACCTTTGCACTTAAGTTTACGTTCATGCAATCAGTAACGTAAGAGCTGCTCCTGTCAACATACTACTAACGTCACCCACTTCATCCGTACTGATTCTTTGAAGAAATTGCCTAATAAACAATAATAAGTGCTCTGCCAGTGGTCCGCTATAGCTTAAGAATTGCCTTATTTCTTTTCCTTTTACGAACAATGGATTGAAATTACTGCAGTCATAGAGTACTTGATTTGGCGCCAGTCATTACTGCAGGTGGACAGGCAGTCAAGCTTAATTGATCGTGTCATATTATCCTTGTTTGTGCATAAAGCAGTTGATTACCATTGTATAAATAAAGGCTGTCAAAATCGAAGAACATATTTTTCATGTATGGGAACACTTTTAAAGGGTTATGTGCTTTGTATAGCAAATCCCATTTTCTAAAGTGGGTCATAATATTTACTCAACCTTATGAATTGTGAATGTGTGTGTAATGGTGTTTAAAAATACTCTCTTTGTTCTCACATCAAACCTATTTAGTTTAATGAATGACAGGCCTTATAGGAATGAGGACAGCCTGTTCATTCGTTCAATATAAGATTATATGAGGTAATGACCAGATATGCAATCTAGACAACAGTTGTACTACAATTTATGATGTTAAAATGGGAAGGTCACCTCGAGAAATAAAGGTATTTTCATGAAACTTTGGTTCCAGAGATTCATTCTGATCTCAAAAAATGCCAACCTTAATTCTGAAAAATAACTAGGTAAAGACATGAATTAAAGTTGACTCCGAGTCAAAGGCTATTTTCTATGATATTTTCCAATAGTTTATTGTTTCGTCTCTTACCTTAGGTCTAAAAAAATGTTGTTGTACCGATTATCCAACCCCACCTAGTTGTTTCACTACCGATCCAAAGCTGTTTTTACGCATTGGTGAAAAGGTCTGACGAGAAATGGTGGATGTAGAAACTGACATCAACTTAAAAAGACAATATAAAACTGTTCTTCCAAACTGTAATGGCTGTACATCATTAACACACAAAGACCACATGGAAAACAACGGAAAACATAACTACCTGAAGTAGACACTCACACATGGAATAAAATCAAATATATACATACATATATATATATATATATATATATATATATATATATATATATATATATATATATATATATATATATATATATATACCTTCCCCATCTATTCTAAAACTGAGAGCTACACAACCTTACCAAAACCATTTGGTTGAATACAACAGTGCGGAAAAAAATTGATTGACTTAGAGTCTAAGGCCTAGTATCGAAAACATCATTAGGCCTTACAATTGCTATGCAAATGACATTTTTCGGGTTGGGCTCTTATGGCAATGATCCTTTCAAACTGAAACTGTGTTCACCTGCATTGTTCTAGCACTGGTATCATATTACCTCGTGGGATTCAGCAGACATGTAGGTGTATCAGCTGAGCAATTAATAGAGAAGACTATGTATTTGAAGGTAATCGGTAATTACGAGTCTTCAATATTTATTGTTCATCTAATGTATATGCATGTCTGCCGGATTCCGTGGAACAATGAAGATGAAAGAAGTTTCCATTAAGTGTTGATTGGCGCTGACAAGAAGTTTATGGGATGTTAAATCATGAAAGGATTCTCAAGAACCCGAATTCACGAATATGTCCTTCTTTCCTGAAGAGGTGTTCCCTTGTAACAATGTTCATTTGGAAACAGTGCGCGAGGTTGTGGAACTATTGTAGAAATGTAGGTTTTAGATCTTACGTAAGGACGATACTCCCTCTGGTACCTCTGTAATGGTAATTCCTGAGATGTGGTCAGTGTTCCATTATGCTTATCTTGGTGTCAATGCCAAATTGATACTTTAATATCCAATCCCACGAAATCAATGTTTGCATTGTGTCATAACACAAGAAGCACGATTCGCAGATGGCTACACCGTTAATCTGTAGGTGTGCTGGTGTGCGGTTCATGAATCATATGCGTAATCTTATGACGTAATAACATTGACTTCGTAGGATTAAATAACACATGATCAAGACAATTTATGTTAAGTGTCAACAATTTTGAATCTAGTTTTATGAGTACTAAAATTACAGGACGTAGCATTGCAAATATATCAAATTTAGTCTAAAACTGTAAGTACGAGATATCTGAATATGACAGTCGGCTATATTTGTTTTCTATGTGCAGTCGTCACATTCTACAATTTGCAGAGTTCAGAGTTCGATCTCCTGATTGACGGATGTATAGTGCACCATACACACGTCAGTATTGATCGTCGACAAGCGCACCTTCACATTGCAGTCATATAACACCCATGGTTGTATGTAGAATAAGGCGTGCATTGACCACAGAAAGTGCAAGACAACAAATGTGAGCTGGCAGGAAGAAGTCATTTCGAACATCCTAGAGAAACAAAATGTTCTGATCAGTAGAACAGTGGCGATTTGTCGTTTTATCTGTCCTGTTTCATGCCATACTGGGGAAGAATTGAGCGTACTGTTGTAGACTTTTAGCCCTATACACTTCAGTCTCCCCTCATGACTATATTACGTGATTGTTGTCGTCAAATGGCGTGTTGGCATTTCTTGTCTGATCTATTCAGTAGTAATGGCTGACGTGTGAGGGTTGTCTGTTCGAACTGTCTCCTGAATTGGGCGCCATATTTGAACTTATCTGACGAAGATCCTAAGAATTTCGTCGTGCTAAAATACGTTTACCTTCATCTGTTTTTTTTTACAGCTGATGATCCCATACATGTCTTAAGGTGATGTGCTTATGAAGTCTATCACCAGACTGTGTTGGCGAAATCACGACAGTATTTATGTAATAGAGACCTAAAATTAATAATGAAAATAGTTTTTCTCGAACTTTATCGAGGAGTACTATCTTTTATTTACGAAGCTGGATAAACTAGACTATGAAAGTGTATGAAATGTTAATTTGACAACAACGGAAAAACCATGGTATTATTATAGTACTTGTCTGTAGCCTTACTTTCGATTTATTGATTATAGTGTGCAGGTACCCTTGAATGTAAAGACTAAATCGTAAAATACTAAAATTACAAAAATACTAAAATTGTTGACACAAGCCTTCCGTTCCTCCACATGATGGTATTTATAAGAACGGCTCTTAATCAATATGTCATAGGTTTTTAATATAAATCTTTATGACACCTTTGTCCACCCTTGGAATTCATTTTGTTTTTGGAAAAGATATGGAAAAATCTCCCTCATCTTGAACAGTGATAAGGGTAGCAGAGAGAGAGAGAGAGAGAGAGAGAGAGAGAGAGAGAGAGAGAGAGAGAGAGAGAGAGAGAGAGAGAGAGAGAGAGAGAGAGAGAGAGAGAGAGAGAGAGAGAGAGAGAGAGAGAGAGAGAGAGAGAGGGGGGTGGGTGGGTGGGGGGCAAGAGAGAGCTTTTAAACTATTGTAATATCACCTGAGAAGTAACATATGGTACCCTGTAGCCTATAATTAATCTATAAATTGTGACATAAAACACGGCTTGGTTCTGTACCACACTGTGAAAACAAGGGGTTCACCATCTTTCCTTCGATCGGTCTCTTTGTATTGCTGCGCATTATCTACAGCAGTCAGAAATCCTCATACAGTTATAAATTAGCCGATCTCTATGATCAGAGTTTCCTTTGTTGTGTGCGCGGCCGAAATAATCTTTATGGCATGGCTGGTGAGTGTTGACAAACGTCCATTTTACAATAAATTCAAAACACACTGAGATCTGCTGTCAAAGGAAAATATATTTCGTTTTAGATAAAAGTTTATCGGGGCAATACTAAATAAGTAAAGGTAACAGGTGATAAATGGTAGTCATCACGAATCCTATGTGAATATTCTAAACTAAGAGTGTTCACGAGTGAAATATTTGGAAACTAAAACTGGGGAATATCCTTAAAGTAACTATCAGGTACTTTACATTTATGCTAAAAATGCCAGTCAGTAACTTAACTGTATATATGTTACAGAAACAAATATATGGCACTTTTTGCTACTGACCGGACCTCCCGTTAACCAAATGCTTTTATCGTATTTACACGACTTGTTGTCAACGGGCTCATGTATAAAATAATTTTAAAATTTATAAACAACGGAAACATATCCATTGTTGAACATTTAAGTTTGATAATTCTTTGATATACTCTGAGATCAAAGTGAAAGGTTTGTCATATATATATAAATCTGTCCAATTACAGACACTCAATTGATTATACGACATAGTTATGGATTGCTATGGAAACGCGAGTGTTTGAACCAGGCATTAGAGATCACACAGCCATTCATATGAGGAAGAGAATATTGGAAACTATGTTATTAAATATGCCCCGCATGGAATTAAATATCAAAATATGTCTACCGGTCACCGTCTGTGGAATATCAAGGGTAAACTTTAATACAATTACAATGGTGTGTAGAATAATAACAGTACTTGGGCCATTCATCAGGTATTAACACGCTTGGTAAGTCGACAATATGTGATAATGTGTGGTGTATTTGGCTACGTGCTTGGAGTTTATTTTATGACCCCATTTAATAACACATATACATGTATCATCCAACATGTATGATAATTATATTTTTATGTTTTGATCCATAGACCTCACAACTATCTTCATATATTAATACATTGAAATACTACCCTTGTAGATTATTTCATTCACGTTTTGGCAGTGTTAGTTCATATTTGAAAGGCCTCGTCAGCGGAAAGCTAATATTGGAGTAGAATTCAGACCTATTCATTTTTACACGGTGAAATGTGAATGCTTTTAATGGACGCATCATTCGAATTCACCTCTTCAACAGTACTTCAAAAGTTCCTCATCTTGTAATCTCACGTACTTGATAATAGTAAAACGTGAGCCCTTAACCATGAACATTACATCTCAATTTAAAGTCAACAACGCAATAGCAGCAATGGCATGAAATCGATCAAGGTAGGTTGTTGACATATACAAAGATATTGTAAGGTTTGAATGAAGGTATTAGAGTCCAAACCATTTCACAATGGTACAAAATCGTGAAGTTTTCTTTCATGCACATTATTCTTCCTAAAGTGTCGAAACACAAATTTCTTCCTTGAAATAAAACTTTGAATAGTATATATCAACATAATATAAAAATCTATAAGTGCTCCACTTCAGTTCTCCAAAGAAATACTCCTGAATTCTGGCAAATAGCGAATGTCATTCACGATAAAGTTTCAAAAAATAAACAGAAACGAAAAACAATCATCACGAGATCTGAACAGTACTAAGTTGACTTGGTAGACGCGACGGCCAATTAAACAAAATACATTCCCTGACTTACATTTTGTAACACAAGTTTGCCCTTAATACCCTGACATTTAAGTACTGTATATTATTTTTTTAACAACATATCTGAAACAGTTTTCGTCAAGATTGTCTAGATAACCCAGACACTCTTCCGAAGATTGTTTTCTGCATTAAACCGCTACAGTTGTCAGTTCTATGTTGTCAACATCCTGCAATGTCTAGCCACTCACTCAGTAGACCTCTCAACGTATGAGAAACAAATAAATAGTCTGCACCCGTTTACGTTCCAATAACGTCTGCTTATATCATGCACATGTTTTTTATCTATAGCAAAGAGTTATAACTGTTTTTGTGACGTCAAGAGGTTAGATTGAGGTAAATCCCATCAGGAGAATGAAGGCTGGTCGATTACGCATGGCACCAGGGAAATCAGTTTATTATACTTCACATTTTCAATGATCGACCTGAAGTCTATGATATCTTTCTGCATAATGAACTGTAGCATGTACCTAGTAAGAATACGTAGTGGAAAACGATATTTCAACAAAGTTATAGCTATGAGCCTTGATGTACCATTCCCGTATAACATGGATTGCTGTTGAGATAAGTCAAACACACAGTCTAACACATACACAAGCACGCGCACCCCCATGTATATGTAGGTGTGACAATATATATATATATATATATATATATATATATATATATATATATATATATATATATATATATATATATATATATATATATATATATATAGTTTTGGTAGTACTGGAACTCTTTCTTGGTTGTAACTCGGAGTTTCACGCATAGTGCGATCATCAGACAACTCAATGATCGACCTGAAGTCTATGATATCTTTCTGCATAATGAACTATTATATATATATATATATATATATATATATATATATATATATATATATATATATATATATATATATATATATATATATATATATATATATATATATATATATATATATAATTAAATGAAAATTATCTCTCATTCACGGTCACATTACCTATACATTGCTCTTGAGATTACTCACCCTATCGAATATGCAATCAACCAATTCACAGCACAATTAGGAGAGCATATACTCTCTTTAAGGACGGTTTGATTTAATCTTAAATCACTGTTATAATCCCTAGAGTGAAAACCTTCGAAAATTTGCAGCTGTTCCAGGCCAAAGGCAATGAAATTTAATGATGTATGTTCACACATGTGTGAAGCACATGCTCACCAATGACTCTGAAATGCAACTCGTGAGTCCTAGAGATTTGGTGCGTGGTAATTGAAAATATATGAGACACAACTGGTTAGTATATATTCAGAAAATTAAAGAAACGGCTATTCACTTTAAAATCAAGCAGATATATAAGTATTTTTTCCTTTGTAACGTTTCAGAGGGATCGGAAAGATGACTTAGGGTTGAAACTATAAGAGAGTCTTCAGTTAATCCGCAATGTTAGAATTCAAATGATACCTTCAGGAGCAATTCCTTTAATATTTGAATGTCCTTAGATATTCGTGGTTTCTTATTGATGATTGTATTGCGATCAAAATAAGCTCCGAGGGAAACTAATCCCTTTTGTAAATCCACGCTTACTCCCTTAAGATCTATACAACACAATGTATTTATCTTGCAAGGGTCTTCAGAGATTACCATGGAAACGTGGCCTTTACTTCTCAATTTCAGGTGATGGAATTCAATGAATTGTGTAAGATATCGTTGGAGATTGTCCCTGTTTAAGAAAGTGAAACTATATGAATTGTATTTGTAAAGAAAAGATGGTAAAACAGGAACGGACTAGAGAAAGATTTAACGTAAATATTAGCAATTGAATGTAGAAACCTTTTCATTCATGGATAGTATAACATACAAAGTTCTTAGCTTTAAGTATGTAACTCTAATAACTATGAACAGTATTCGATTATTACATAAAGGTTCACTTAATTCTTATAAATTCATTTCGCTTTTTATCAAAATGGTATTACACTAGCCTGTTGGTTCACCAAGAAATACATTATGAATACATTAATAATAATACTTATACGACGGCTAGACCGACTTGGCCAATCAGAGGCTTTGATTTCAGTTGGTTATATGGAGCCATAACCCACCCTTTCTTAGGGGTGTGACCTATATTACGCTCAGCACTCAATTTGCATGCAACCAATTACACAACATTTTGAAAAGGATCCGTTTGAGCCAATCACGCCATAGTATAAGTTAGATAGACAACTCGTTCGGTAGGTTTATGTGCCAAAGACTCGGGGGGCTATGCCCCCTCGTTTATTGGCACATAACTCGTTGACTATCTATTACTGATATATAATACAGAAAGTTATGCTTCATTGTATCGATTTTTTATTTATTAATTTTTTTATTATTCCACTGCCTTTTCGATTGTCCGACACTACATTTACCTGGTGATTTATCCAGAAACAGAAACAAGAAATAAATTTCGCTTTCGTAGAGCCAATTACAATAAAGTAGATGACAAATGCAAAGTACTGTTTATAAAAGTTACAAAATCATCGACGCTGTCTTATGCTTCAATGTAGTTCTTAAACAAATTCAACAAAAAGCAGTTTCACAAGTGTATGACAATAACGTTTGATTTCTTTCTCAATTATTTACTTGTGTCTGGGTCAGTATGAAAATTTGATTATCATTTATGTTTACGTCCGTATAAAATTTGATTACATTATGCAAACTATGTCCCATGACTTCAAATATATTTTCCTTGTGTTTACACACACATTAAAGTAACGAAGGCGTCCCTAAGTAGTTTGTCTTTGCTTTACCCAAATGGTATCTGCATGTAGTATGTTTGCTCTGACCGTAATTTCTCTAATTCGATGAAAGGCAAAACAATACACACATAAACCCCTTTTCATACTCTACGGCGAAGTACTTAGCAAATCTCATAAGTGAGTATTTTACTAGCAAACCAGAGAACCATTGATTTCCAATTAGGTAGCACGATGATATTTAAGTCTCCCACAACGTTTTCCTTTTGTTACAAATTACATTTACAAAGCATACAAACTTTGATAAAAGGCTAGCATATAAAATGATACATTTTATCTCACTGTGAACACAAATCAAGCATTACTTTCGGATAAGCCAAATACATGAGGGGGAATGAGGTTCCGAACAATTCAACCAGGTTGTATGGTAGGTAGGTTAGAGATAACCGATTATGTGGTTGTTACATACAGGTTGGAACCCTTAAGGTGTTGGGTTGGTTTGTGTAGGGAAACTATTGGAGAGTTGTTTGTTTTATAATGTTAGTCGGATCGAAAATTAAAGTTAAAAAACCCATGCTTTCACCTACTTGCTCATCCACTGAGAATACCACTTGACGTTACTTGGCGATTCAAACTCCAAACAGTTTATTTGTGTTCACAGTGAGATAAAATGTAACAATTGATGTGGGTGCGCGCTACCGGTGTCTGTATTTATGTTGCGTATTTCCAAATAGTAACAAAAAACATTGCGTAAAATGTAAGAACAGCGTGTCGCCTAATTGAAAATCTGTTGTCATTCTGGCTTGATAGTACCATTAAATACATCATTTGCGAATCATTTAAATAGACGATTTGCTACCATGGATAAAATTGCTATTACATGAAAGTTTTATCAAACTAGTGAGGGCATGTGAGGGCATATGGAAACTTACATCAATTCATATCACGTGTCTTAACGACCCTGTTACCATGCACTACTTACTACTTGCAATTTACATATCTGGCTATCTTCAACGACTTAATATCTCAACAAGTTATGTGCCATAAACAAACGTTTTAATTTGAATATGCTCGGTCGATCTTAATTGTTCCTAGGATCAAGTAAATAGCTCATATATTAGTATTAATACAAGGGTCACGTAATCAAGATATATTGTTGAGTGATGGTACGGGAAGAGATACTCAACTACCGTGGATATTCAGTTTACTCAGGTGAATATGCCTATCAAACATACTTAATAACCACGGAATTCTTATTTCCTTTGTACATCATTGCCATCTCATCCAAACCGTCAAATACGAACATGCTGTTGTGTTCACAGTCTGGGAATTCAAACCGCATAGCCATGATAAACAAGTACCATCACATATCCCGTTTTAAATGGAAATCATTCTTATATAATACAATGCATTCAACCACACAGTGTTACTTCCTATCAAGCAACAAATTGCTATGACTACACAATTGGATGAGGACAATTAGTATTCAACAAGGGTAAAACTTTGCTAAAGAGTTTTTCATGAATTTATAGGACCAAAGTGAGTCAATAACGGAAAAGTGTCAATAATAGATGAGCTGGGACAATCTGAAAGTGTAATGTATTGTCATTTATATAGCTTTTAGCATGGATGATTACAGAACATGGGCTTTTAGAGGTCGTTTATCTTGGTTATTTCTTCCAATAATTGAGATACATTATTGGCTCGCGAAGTGGATGTTCATGGGTCAGTCACTTTGTAAAAGAGATAAAGATATATGTGTTTTATTCTTGCAATGTACACCGGATTATCTTTGCAGTGTTTATGTCATTCTTAAAATTGTATTATGGATGAAAAAATGGTATTTATTTAGGACTTGTTCATAAATGTTGTTTTTGTACTTTGAAACACAATATAAAACAACGAAGACCATGTCTGTGTTTATTATTCAAATACGTTGCAAAGCTGCAAAATTATGACTTAAACGTTTGTTATTGTACGTACAGGAAGTGGTTTGTAAACAAGCTGAGGAAGTACAAATAATCAAACTCCTGTGATGCCCAAATATGGAAATGGGTAATTTAGACTACACATTACTTGTGTGTACCCGGTCTATTACCAAACCATTTCTTTTTTTTCAACACATTCTCTAGTTATTGGCAATTCATTGGATGGATTACAAACACGGGCTACATGTTGTTTCAGAGTGTTCTTTCAAGTAGGAAAGCATATCAAAGTTGTTGTATACATAAAACTAAAATGAATACTCATGTCTCATCTGTATGGCATCTGTATGGTAAGTGGACGTGCTGGTGGTTGCAACTGAAGATATATACTGTATTCAGGATAAAGAAGTAAACTGTGGAAATCATTCAAATTCGAAAACGCAGAGACAGAATCAGTCCATATATCAGCATAGCACTTGTTTGGTCAGAGGTATTATTTAACAGACGAGATGATTTCATCATCAGTAAAATGTGTGCGTATATACATATTAATACAATTAATCGCTCTAAAACTGATTCGGATTTGTGATTAGCTTTGTAGAATTAAATTCCACTTGAGAATGATAATGATACACATTTCGTTGCTATGGTAGCACATTTACAGTTATCTCGCTGAACGACTTTCACCTGGAAACAGACATTATGGTTATGAAAAATACATTTTAATATGGCATCTATTACCACTAAGGAAATTGGTCAAAATTCTATACCCTTTCTCGTTATGCTTCAATAACACCAATATCAAATTTTCAACATAAAGCGGTTGAGAATTAATGATAATGGTGATAAATTAGACGAAAACATTAATGCCGGAAATTGTTTAGAAGGCGTTGGATTCAAACATAATGTAGTTGTTAATCGTATCGTACTACACTGGAATGTGTGCAGGTAGTGTTTAACGTTTATCGTCAATTCTCTCAATCACAGCAACAACACGTACTATAATAAATCGCAGCAGATTTATGGC
>NC_135564.1:14464011-14609011 GCF_964340395.1 Glandiceps talaboti | reverse complement strand
TATGGCAAACCCACATTTTCTTGGCTATCGACTGCCTCACACATGCATTGAAGGTTAATGAACAAGAGAGAGAGAGAGAGAGAGAGAGAGAGAGAGAGAGAGAGAGAGAGAGAGAGAGAGAGAGAGAGAGAGAGAGAGAGAGAGAGAGAGAGAGAGAGAGAGAGAGAGACAGACAGACAGACAGACAGACAGACAGACAGACAGACAGGCAGACAGACAGACAGGGACAGAGACAGAGACAGAGAGATATAGAGAGCATGCATAAACATATTCTCATGGCAGGCACCCACCTCGTTATTGGATATATAGGCTTAGGAACTTATTGCGGCAAAACTGCAGGGTTTTTTGCAAATGTAAATGATACACGACCACTCGGGAGGTTTAAATTGCTTCAAATCATGAACAAAATATTTCATGGCCCCACTTACGGACATTCAATTTTCATGACCCCCATCGCGCCTCGTACTCCCAATTGTTTTCATGGTCCACATTTTTTCCTCAGGCTACACCCCCCCCCCCACACACACACTATTGTCATATACCACTGGCCTCTTTACGGCACCGTTCAAGATGTACCGCCACGCGTAAATGTGTTCTTTGGCTTAGGGGAATGTATGGCAAACTCTTGTTCTAATTACACCATAGAAATAATCAATATTTTGTTTCATATTCATTCACTCCAAAATCCACAACGTCGTGTAAAGAGGTTATGTTTTATTAACTGGATGTATGATTTCAAAGGATATCCGGAGATCAATTTTTACGTCTTTCTATGTAAAGTGTCAGGAAGTAGAAATTATGATTTATAATTGTGTAAATGGAAAAAAAATAATAATGAATAAACAAACAAACAAACAAACATACATACATACATACATACATACATACATACATACATACATACAAAACAAACAGGCATACACCTAGACACTCAAACAAACAAACAAACTAACAAACAAACAAACAAACAAACACATACATACATACATACATACATACATACATACATACATACATACATACATACATACATACATACATACATACATACAAACAAACAAACAAACAAACAAACAAACAAACAAACAAAAACAAACAAAACCTTTTGAATACGAGTGATTGCATCCTTCGAGAATAAAACATAGCATATGCAAACATATTAGATAACTTGATAGTTGCAATACTATATTCATCATGAAAGCACCAAGATTCATACACAAGTTCTCTTGATAGTTGCAATTTTTTAACGCCAATACTTTCCATCCAACATTGTGTGTGTGTGTGTGGGTGTGTGTGTGTGTGTGGGTGGGTGCGGGAACAAATTAATCTATATTGTTCATTATGCTGCGTAATGTTTGAATTTCTTGAAAGGGGAACACTACCCCAGGCCCCTGTAAAAATAGACATTTTCATGAACTGTGGTTTCTGGAGAGTAGATTTTACATCACCTAACAGTTAATACTTGAGATTTCAGATAATCATCAGGTTAATCTTGTGTTTGTATAGTGTATCCTTGCTTTTGGCAAAATTATGGGAGACAACAGAAATAATTGTTCATGGTTGAACAATTGATATTCATGAGAGACGTTTTATACTGAAGGAAATGAGCATTTGGGGGTCATGAATTTTCAATGTTTCAACAAAGAATTGTAAGTGATGTAAAATCATGAAATCATTCTCCAGAACACATAGCTTATGAAAATGTTTCTATTTCCTAGAGTATTGTTCCCTTTAAATTAATGTTCACACGTTCAACCATACAGACTGACAGCCAATCACACCCTATTAAAATGAAAGTTAATTTGATGAATGTTTCATTCTCAAAAGAAAATTTAGTATGTTACATCATGTTACTAATGATTATACTTATTCGCTATGCCCTGTGTCTGTGTCTGTCTGTCTGTCTGTCTGTCTGTCTGTCTGTCTGTCTGTCCGTCTGTCTGTTTGTTTATTTATCTGGCTGCCTGCCTGCCTGTCCCCCCCTCCCCCCCCCTCTCTCTCTCTCTCTCTCTCTCTCTCTCTCTCTCTCTCTCTCTCTCTCTCTCTCTCTCTCTCTCTCTCTCTCTCTCTCTCTCTCTCTATCTTCCAATCTTCATATTGATAACAAATGATGTCAGTCTGTCTGTCTGTCTATCTATCTGTTTGTCTTTTCTATCTCTCGACCTCATGTCTGTGTCTCTTCCTGTCTCCTACTGTCTGTCTTCTCTCTGCCTCTATCTCTCCCTACCCCCTGTCTCAATGTCTGTCTGTCTGTCTGTCTGTCTGTCTGTATGTATGTATGTATGTATGTATGTATGTTTGTATGTTTGTATTTTCGCTCTGCCTATTTGTCTTTTTCTCTCCCTCTCCCTCTGTCTCATTGACTGCATCTCCATGTCTGTGTCTCAGAGGGAGTTTGTCTCTCCGTGTCTTCCCCCTTCTGCCTCTGTCTCTCTCTGTCTGTTTGTCTCTGCCTCTCTGTCTGTCTGTCTGTCTGTTTGTCTCTGTCTGTCTGTCTGTCTCTCTCTCTCTCTCTCTATATATATATATATATAATATATATATATATATATATATATATATATATATATATATATATATATATATATATATATATATATATATATATATCTTTCAGTCTTCATATTGAAAACAATGTAAATGCTGAGAGTTTCTAGTCACCATTATAATAAAATCGCATCAGTAATTTAATATTCTGTACACCATTAACGAGCAACCGACGGGTAAAATGTATGCATAAGTTCATGTAAACATTTAGTTTTAGAAACGTTGAAACCAATTAATAAGCAATGGAAAATATAAAAGGCCACGTGATATTCAACTTATTCACGACCTTTTATTGATTAGGGCTAAAATTACCAATACATTAATCCAGAACAAACAAAAATTTATTTGCTGTTTTACTTTTCCCAGAAAAATAACAGGGTAGGAACATAACGTCAATAGCGTGATTTTTGAATCGATCTACATATTAGTATATTTTTTTTATGATTACTCGTAATGAACATAAACCGAAAACATTTGAAAGTGAGATCGACAAAATACAAAAGATTGATTTTTAGTCGAGAATATCACGATTAGCTATTTTTTTTCAAAGTGTATGCTCTTGGAATAATTTCAATATGTTTAATATGTGTGTAGTGTTGTATTATGAAATTAAGTGCAATGTGATGTTTAATTGGAATTCTAGAGTACAATGTATGATTTACGAACGTGTTCGTTGATTTGTTAATTGGTGAAATGAAAAGATGGATCTACTTTACAGTGTATTGTACAGAGTCATTGACATGGTTTTAGAATATTAAAATTCTGTACAGGGGATATAGAACAGTGGAAGAGGTGTATGAATGATATTGTTAGTAATTCGCATATAAAGTGATTCGAAAGTGCTAAATTCGCAATTCTATTTTCACTGTAATACTAATGTTTTCTTTGTGCGTGAACTCTCTGGTGTTCATTTGCTAAGTCACAGTTTTACAGGGCTTGATATAACCACCATGTTTCGCGAGTTTATTTTAGTAGAATTTTCCTGGGTTGCTTAGCCAGTCATGATGTCGTTCACGTTTAATGATCGTTCTTGAACACTAGTTCAATATTTACACATGGACGAATAGGGGCTTATAGCATTGTATGAGAAAATATACGTTTTACACCACCACGTCATTAAATGCCATAGAAGATGATTTTTCCATGCCTCCAATCGCTTGGTGTTGTGTAGGAGTTTGTTGTCTATTAATAAGCATGTAATCCAAGTCACCATGATTAAGACACTACAATAATCATTGCCTAAATATACATTTTGGGTCATTTTCCAGACACCAATGGCGTCTATAAAGTTTGTCTTCATTTGGATGTGCGAAATTTATATAGCGTGCCATGACATGATCAGATTCACATGTGTTTAGGTGTAGTTATTACTGCATATTTAAAAGGTACTCGCGGTACTATACTTTACTGAACCACACTTAACCACCACTTGCAATTGACTGAACTCAAACCTGGTATTATGGATATAACTCAAACATGATCCGATGACGTAATTTAAGATGCGTATAAAAATAAAACGTTCAGAAAATTCCTACTATGCAATCAACGGTTCTAACAATGCCAAAAGACAATCGGTAAAAGACATCGCATTTACATTAACATAATACTGGAATGTTGTTTTATTTATTTATTTACATGTAAGTATTTTCACTTGTCAATGAGTAAAAAACTTATAAACTCAGTTTGTGCTTCTTTAACTCATTCATTCAGCTTGGTTGTCTCAGACCATTTCCCGATATATCTCGCTTTCCACCAGTGGGAGGTCAATAATTATGTTATCAAGACATACAAATTTAGCCAAAATGCTCTCCTTCATGGTTGCAAAAACAACATGAGTGTGTGTGCCAGTCGGGGTGGGATAGAGGATCAACCACACTGTGTTAATATCAACATCGACATTAAGTAATTGTAAAGCATAGTCTCTGTCAGATCTCTGTCTTAAACATTGCACCATACTGTTGAGCGAAGTATATATGGTGCACGATTACTAACAGCAGATCCGTTCGGGCAGTATTCAATTTCTGAACTACCAAGTGACCGGTGCACGCACGCAACCGAAATAAACCTGATAACTTCGCCTGTGACTCACGAAACATTTCTAGTAAGTTGATGACAAGAACCAGTCGTTGGGAATGTGAAGGAGAAGAAGGCTTCTAATGACTGAACAGCAAGACTCACTATTTACGAACTCAGCAGGCATAGATAATGAACTTTCCCGAATCATGGATACTATTATTGTACGGCATCTCTGACATTAACCCTATGTATGTATGTATGTATGTATGTATGTATGTATGTATGTATGTATGTATGTATGTGTGTGTGTGTGTGTGTGTGTGTGTGTGTGTGCGTGCGTGCGTGCGTATGTATTTATGTATGTATGTATGTATGTATGTATGTATGTATGTATGTATGTATGAGTATATGTATGTATGAGTATATTTAAGTTGTCACTATTCAATATTGAAAACATTAACATGACAAGAGCCAACTTTAATCGAGTAATTACGATCTTACATAAACCATATCTTGCAATTTAGCATCGTATCTTTGCCTATTTTTGTCTTCACATGAGTATAACATCTCCATGCACCGTTGACAGCTTTGTCTCTTTGTCTATATTTTATATTCATAATTACGTCATTGTGTCATTGTATCAATTTAATCAGACTGATTAGAGTTGGTTCTATAGATCTCACGCTACAGTTATAATCAAACATGTTTCAGTGGTTACAAAATAATGTAATCAAATAATAAAGATAATGTAATCAGATAATGTAAAATAACCTATTAATCATATATTGTTATAATGTATTAATCAGATAGTGTAAAATAATGTAATCAGATAATGTAAAATACTGTAATCAGATAATGTAAAATAATGAAAACCAGATAATGTAAAATAATGTAATCTGATAGTGTAAAATAATGTAATCAGATAATGTAAAATAATGAAAACCAGATAACGAAAAATGAAGTAATCAGATAATGTAAAATAATGTAATCAGATAATGTAAAATAATGTAATCTGATAATGTAAAATAATGTAATCAGATAATGTAAAATAATGTTATCAGATAATGTAAAATAATGTAATCAGATAACGTGAGACCTCTCTTCATCTCGTAGTATTAATGTCTGTAGTAATACATACTTGAGATGCTGTACATATCGGGTACATTGTAGATGAGCTAGAATGTCACTGAAGGTGCTGACAAATCGTATATTTCCTATACTTTATGTCTTTGAAGCAATGTGAACATTTTACTACTGAAACTACGACCCCCCCCCCCCCACTCCTCACCTCTCAGACAAACATTGGTCATACCTCGGCAGTACGATACACAGACAAGAAAACGATCTTTTCCTTGTTTGTGGGGATTTACTCCCCCACTCCCCCCTCCCCTTGTAAAAGTGTTAATTACATTTGTATATACATATCGAGGTACGACGGAGAAGTGGTTGTACGGGATTGCATGATTGCGCTTAACGGATGCATGTTTGGACGGATCGCACTTCAAAAGCTTACTTGAAGCGATGTCCCTATAAATGTCCCTACCCTGATATGATGTTGATGGGATTATTTTGCCGAATTCTGTTTCGTGAATTGATTATTATCTGAGTAAATATAGCATACAAATAAACCTCTTTTAAAACCGAAACATTCCAAAGTTAGCATAAAATATCGTTACTCGCAAACAACTACCACTCGTATTTGAGTTCTACTTGAGCAATGTAATTTATCATTTTATTAATTTTTTAAAAACTTGCCTGTTACGTTGTGTGCACTGAGTGCTCTCACCACCGTCTTCATGTCGGCTTCGTGGATGAATGTCAGGATGACTTTGATTTCAGATTTTTGTTTAATGCGCTTGACTACCTCGTGTACTTGCCTTACGGTTGACTGGTTTGGTACAAGCTCACGAAATGCAACACAAATATTCCTTTCTTCGAGTCCCTTCTCCAGTTCTTCGATCGCGAAGCGACCGTAATCATCGTCTGTTGCTAATGTACCTACAGCGTTCCATCCATACCGTTCTACAATCTCAATCATTGCCTTCACTTGAAGTTCATCGCTAGGAATCGTCCGAAAGAAGGACTTGTATCTGAGTTTGTTGCTTAATAAGGGACTGGTAGAAACGTAGCCTATCAGAGGGATGTTAAGAACGCCAAGAGTACTAGCCACTGCCATAGTGACTGACGACATACCAGCTCCAATTACGGCTTTGACCGCCTTCACGTCTTCAGACATTGTCATCTGGATAAAATCTACAGCGTTATCCATTGCTTTTGAGACGGAGTCACAGGTATCGCGAATGTCATAACCGATCGTAACGTTTTCTAGAATGTCAGTGCGTGAGTTGATTTCATTTACAGCATACACCATGGACTCAGCCCACTGGAACACCTCTAAATTAAAGTTTTCACATTTTTCCGTAATTGGTCCACTTGCTAAGTCGTCATCTAGCCTCACCATTGTGGAGTGGAAAGGAAACAATCCTCCGATCATTATGTCGCCGTCCAGAAATAACTTCGATTTGATCGAAAGTTGAAAACCGTTGTTTTCAGTTCCACCGAGCAGTGCAATTTGCAACAGCGTCACGTAAAACCACAACGTAATTTGATTCATTTTACCCCTTGAGAGATGCTTGGAGGTACAAGGTCGAAAAACGAGGACGAAGATTGCAAAAGAACAGTATGAGAGTGCTTAGAGCAAGTTTACAAATTGCTTCCGAGAGATTCGTTACTGTCTTGTTTGCCGTATAGTCATTGGCATACGATATCCTCAGATAGTTTGGATTCAGTGAAATCAACGTGTAACGAGTAATATTCAGTTGTTTAGAATGATAACAAGAAACAGTCGTAAATGGACATGGTTACAAATCTAACACCTCGGAATCACATATGTTATGACTAGAAATGTTCCCGAATTGAACTTACAGTTTTTGTCGGCTAAAACAAGTCGCGAGGTATTGATACTGGTTCGAATAGTTGAAATATTGTAGTCAGGTACAAAACTCTACTTCGTTCACTGGAAAACGCACCATTCGATCCAACCGGAGTTCATCGTACCGTATCGTCGTAAAATCACTAATTAAAGCTGGCATTGATAATTGACAGCACAGACTAACTTATCACATTACTATATACTCCAGTATTCAGCTGCCCTACATGCAGTATACACATCTAGCGACTAGATGCTCGCTTTAAGAACACGAGGTTCAACTCTAGTCCACTCACGTGATATCTCTCCGCCCCCTTTGAGCGGTTGCATAGCGCCGACTCTATCAGGTGTTATTTGAATTGAAATTGGAAACGCCACATGGTGGCAACATTGATAAAATAACCGTTGAGATACAGAAGCCAATTAAGACATTTTCACAGTGCAGTGTAGATAGCGTAATTGAAGTACATAAAATAAGTCATGTGAACCTGTAAGTGTTGGTTAATAGTGATATAGGATAAAATTGGTTTGTTAAAGTCACTGATCAGAGTGTCAACCTCCCTCCCATTCGAGAGATTGATTTAAATCCGACAATGTATGTATTGGTGCTATTAAAGTAAACAGAACGTTTACGCTTACGTTAGACCACAGGGGAAATTAAAGTATGTGCGATAATTTGCACTGTGTTAATTATCTGTTTTTATTACTATTTTTACGTTCAATAACGATGGCATCGTATATGTTAAACGCATTTTACTGCCTATACTTGTCTTGCCTTTTTTCACAAGGTGTTAATCATACTACCATACATCTTTGTATCCCTCCTGTGTCTACCTTATGGTAAAAAGGAGGATTCCTTCATACCGTGAATTTAACAGACGACGAACCTTTAGAAAAGGGATGGATGTGTAGCAGGGCAATTTACACCTAATGTGGAGCGAATTAGCTGCTGACAGCCGAGGACAAGCATTGGGGAATTAAAAACACTCGATATTTATGGTTTCATCTTTATTAAACATAAAAGTAGTGGAAAATGACATAAAGATGCGCAAATCTTTGCATATATTTTTCTTGTCCCCTGTGGTTAGACGTATATTTCGAAGATAACTGTACTTTGAAAGGTGTGGAGATAAATCGGTAAATCTACCAAGGACACGTCTGGAAGGCAGATCCTTCTCCTTAGTCATTATACTTATATACTCATGTGTTGATGAAGACATAGAGTACATAACGAAAAGGAATGCGCATGCGCTAATGATTATAATGAATTTCATCCACAAAGGTTGACCTTTTTCAGTAGAACTACGACAGTAGACGTGGTAGACTAGTAAACCTTCAAGGGAAAAACAAACGCGTGCCAGTGGGGGCGTCCATCTACATATTTAACTCCAATTCAACAAACCAAGTTTTGACTCAATTCCATTAAGACATTTAGTCACATATCTTAAAGTTTATGAACTTATTTTTATACTTTATCATCAAAACTAGAATAGGGAAACTATTTGTTGAGTCACGTTCGTCGATGTCTATGTTAGCGTATGTAGTGGACACCTTCGAAATTGGATATAATCTATTCTAATGTAATCTAAACAAATCTAAATCTAATCTAAGCTAAAGCTAAAGCTAACCTTACCAAATCTGATCTGATATTATCTTATTCGGTCAAATATAATATAACATAATATGATATAATATAATATAATATAATATAATATAATATAATATAATATAATATAATATAATATGATATAATATAATATACATGTAATATAATATAATATAATATAATATAATATGACATGACGTGACGTGACATGACATGATATGATATAATATGATATACAATAATATACTATATATAATATAACCTAATGTACTGTAATGTAATATAACAATATATATTATAACATATAACATAACATAACATAATATGATATAACATACTATGATATAAGTACATTGGTTGCTTTAGTTCACTTAGTAGCCACCCAAGTTGATTGACACTGCCATATATATGCCATATATATAAGCTCGGTATATATTAGCTCGGTATATGTAAATGTTTATGCTGGAGTAAACATTGCCTAATACATATAAATGTAGAGGGGTATGAATAACACATATCAAGCTCAGGAGTCGTTAAACAGTGTGTCAGGCTTGTTGCGATCATGAGACGACTAACGGCATACTTCTATGAAGTTCCAAATTCAAACTCCAAAAATTCCATTTCACGTGATATGAGCGCTATAGTAGAAGTTGGTCAATATATACCTATTATATGTATATATATATATATATATATATATATAGTTTTGGTAGTTCTGAAACTCTTTCTTGGTTGTAACTCGGAGTTTCACGCATAGTGCGATCATCAGACAACATCATCAACATTAGACAACACACACACACACACACACACACACACATATATATATATATATATATATATATATATATATATATATATATATATATACACACACACACACGTGTGTGTATGTGTCTGTCTGTGTCTGTATGTGTCTGTGTATGTATGTATATGTATGTATGTGTCTGTGGATGTACATACTCATATATAAGATAATATATAATAAGAAATAATTATAGATTTTTAGTAATCCAATTTTCTTACAAACACAAACATTTTCGGTATACCAGTGAGATCATACCATTGAGCTCTGGCAAACTCAATTTCTAAGCAAAATCACACTTATTTTACAATTATATATATATTTCATACATATATAATTTAATACACACCAGACTGTTAGAGGTTTTATTATTTGTTGAATTTTTAGGAAAATTGATGATATATTTTCATGCTGAGGACATTCTTCTAGAATTGTAACATATGCAAGGATTATGTATCGTTTAAAAAGCCAATAAGCAAGCACTGCAGCTATGGAACATTAATACAACTAAGTCTATTAACTCGATTCTCACGAAGAGAAAAGCTCAAAATAATTGATGATATAAATAGCCATCTTCAGTGATTTATGAAATACTGAATAAAATGTAACTGGGTTAATTAAACACAGTTCATTCATCAACATCGCCATATATAAACGTAACAAGAAAATATTTTCAACAAATGGAAGAAAAGCGTGGGAACGGAATTCAGAGTGGTAACACCTGAACGTTATTACAAGTCGTGAATCCATGTCGATGCGAATACATTCTTATTAAATTGTCACGTGTTGCAAATTACACCGTCGTATATGTTGCGATCATACGCGTGATGATATAGTGAACTTTGTGTATCATGTTCTGACATTGAATATGATATGGTTAGGTGATCCAAATTATCTTTACACTTAACTTTCACCGTCCTTCGTGTTCATTTATATTAAAACCGTACCACTGGGGAGATTGTATATTTATGAGTATGGTTAGGAATGACCCCAACCCCCTTAGCGACAACAAGAAAGCACACACAAAAACCACATTCCCATAATTGATTATACGACTTGTACTAAACATGTCTACTGTTCTCAAATGCATTCACTCATTTCTTTTTTTCTCAGCATTCCATATTTATAAGATATACAAACAATGGTTAAAGAAAATTGAGCCATATTCATCTTCGTGTAAACTAACTAGCACGACTATTTATTCAAGTACAATACATGGCCTTTCATGAAGGTGAGAACATTTTGTGCGAAAAATTGTAACGATATATCAAATTATGAAAATATCGTAAGATTTATTACGTCTAGAGTATACCCAATATTCTTTGAAAGACCATATATGGAATACAATTATATTGAAATTTTACCCTTCATCGGAAAAGTCATTGTAATCATTTCAGAGTTATACAAACTATAACTTTTTTCTCACTCAGTCATTCACTACACGAAAATTCCAATTTACACACCTTCACCCAACCTCTACCCTATATGTGACCCACCTAACCTCCATCTCTGTGCAGGGGTAGTACGAGACGCAGTACCACCTTTGATTGTCCACAGCCCCTAGGGGAGAGATCATCGGAGGTAAATTAAGTCTAAGGTGGATTTTCATCTCATACTCCTCACATCCTCTGCTCAAGATTTACCCCGGTTGAAAGACATGGTCAAATATGACTTTGCGTGTTACTGTAGTGATCATTACAATAATTCTCAGTGGAACAGGTTATAATGTCACCGTGTCTTAGGCAAATGTATGGCAAAAAGAAAAAAATAATTAGAATATTTTATTCTCGGCTTATTTTGATTGGTGATTAAATGGATCTCGATACATCCCGTAAATCATCACAGCCCTCGCAATTCCGATGGTCTGTATCGTTAAAATTCGACTCAATGAACATGTATATCGTTTCAACTATGACAAATTTTATGAATAGCTAGGCTTAATACAAATAAAGGCATTAATAATTCATAAATCATTACTTTCATTCATTTTTTGTGATCCCCTCATAAATAACCAGAAACTGATATCCCGATATCATGAAGGAAGGATAAAGGATGAAGATTATTATCGCAGAGACTGAGACAGGAGACAATTTTGAATACTGAAGAGAGAAGTGGCTTATACATACACTGTGACGTAGAAGGGATGGAGTAGTTTATTTCTCTGTCAGAAAAGATTTAAATGCACTCATAGATGTTGAATTGGTGTATTTGAAGTTTTTAAATACACCAGGGATTAATGTTGTAGGATTATTTCTATAGATCTGGTAAAATATGGAATATGGTTTTTTTGTTGGAAAATTAAATAATGATGATACATCCTACAAATGATGTATTACATAAAGGTTCTTTACTCCTGGAATAAAGCATCTAATCTATCTCAACCAATATGCTTATAAAAGGTCTGTGATTTTAATCAGAGTATGATAAGATCTATTTAAAAGATCCGTTTACTATAGTAGCTAACCGAGTAGGAACCTGCATGCAAACTAATTTGTTATCAATGCAGAAATAATTGACATCTGTTTGCCATAACAGATCCGTTTCTGCAGTTCCTGCCATGGTTTTGTTAAGGTACCAACTTGTCATTCGACGCATCACAAGGCTGTAATTGGAATAACAAGATATTTCCGATATTTGAATGATACGCACAGGGGACGACTAATAAGTGACGTATTGTGTTGTAAACTGAATTTACTTGGATGGCCCTTTGCCCTGTAGTCTATCATGGGGCGAAATCAGACAAAACTCTGTTATTAAGTTAGAGTTTAATATCTCATTTCCCTTGTTTTGAGGAAAACAACCTCTTACAGGCTTTGGATAATTTTGACTGATTTTATTTATATTCATGTTGCAATAACTTTATTTTCGCCCATCTCTGATGAATGATACACGAGTCTATTTTTAACAGTTGATTACATTGTTATATTATATTATATTATATTATATTATATTATATTATATTATATTATATTATATTATATTATATCATATTATATTACATTATATTATATTATATTATATTATATTATATATTATATTTTATTATATTATATTATGTTATATTATGTTATGTTATGTTATGCTATGTTATATTATGTTATGTTATGTTATGCTATGTTATGTGTCACGGTGGGTTTACCAAGAATAGGTCTTTAAACTTAAGTCTGCAAGTATATACAAAAACGTTACACTTGTGTAGCCGTACTGGCCACATCTGCACTTCTGCCATAACTATACCGTTGCGCATACTTATAAGAGAAGTTAACAGATGAGTCCAGGGTACATGGTGAATGTACATAGAAATCGAAATGAATATTTTATGACCACTACATGAGAAGCTTAATCCATTTCCTTAAATCATAATTTCCAAACAATTAACAACATAATAGAAGCAAACAATGTCAACACTGGTAAGTATAACAGCAATGTCGTTTGAGTACAAGATAGCTACTTAACAGAATACATGTTCATGTTCAAAGCTACTTCTTACTTTAATATTACGACATATAAACAGATGTTGAGCTGGAAACCAATATAAGCAACCGTGCTGTATAGCAGTGCTAAATGGATTTTTTGTGTGATTATTTTCGTACACATACCATGCCTCGTACTATTATTTTGATTATCTATCTTGTTATTCAAACTGTAACACAATTACCGTGTACCCACTCAATATTTGTAATAAGTAGGATGTGTTTCTATAGAAACGTCATGACCGATTTGACAAATCATTTCTAAAGTTCATGTGAAGTGCTTGAAGATGATAGATACTATGGACTCTTCGACTTCACTGCTATGCTACTGTCCTTTAGTTTAACACACACACACACACACACACGCACACTTCTACATGCTTAGATAGAGGCAGAGACATACATACATACATACATACATACATACATACATACATACATACATACAGACAGACAGACAGACAGACAGACAGACAGACAGACAGACAGACATATACTTATGCACATGTTGATGTTCATGATGACCATGGCCCTTCAAACAACACATATACACATACACACAGACACACACTTGCACATATGCATGTATACATGACAAATGCTTCTATGAATTAAAAGTATATATTACTGCATGAATACTTTGAGCATATCGAAAATGGAAGATATTGAAAATATTTTACAACACACTAAACTAGTCTCAGCTTCAATCTGTAGAGCATTAGTCATTGATCATGATTGAATGTTACTTCTGCCCATATGGAATATCATATATCTGAGATGAATTTAAATAAATGATGTAAAAGCCGAACTTGATAAGTCTGTATGCATATGATTCATCAGTAGCCTTTCTATACCATTAGATAGATTCTGAAGAGTTACTGTAATTAATTACATACTGGTTAATCGCATGACTACGTAACCGGTGAAGATTAATTTCCTTACAATTTGTCATGCGATGCAAATTCTTTATCATATCCTTATTCACTTATTACTTTCATCCTAAATAAAGCTATAATAGGTTTCCTTAATAACTGATATAGATGCTCGTAAAATGATACTAATATCACTAATCCACTATTAAGTTTGAAGTCTTTCCAAAAAGTAATCAAATATTTTGCTGTAGATATGTACGGCTAACATTTGCCACTTTTGTTACAACACGTGCCTCCTAGAGATACAGTACCGCCATCCATCCTATTCTTGAATATGGCAACATATGTACGTTTTTCACCTTTTGTACGCAGAGGTCGCCCAGCTTAGTACTAGAAAACTGTCATGGATATCCTTGTAATGCGGCAGGTTGGCACTGCTTCGGGCCTTACTAAACCTACAGTCATCCATTTTCGACGGGAAAGAAAGTTTCTCATCGCTGAACAAGAAAATGTTGTTTATAAATTATATATAAGTATAATATGTTAATTATGATGAATATGCATTATTCTAATTAAAGGGACATAGTCTGCAACTTGTAAGTATTGTTCGTCATATTTGTTTCCAAATAAGAGGTTACTTATTTTTTTTTACCCTGCACTGACACTTGTTTAATGACAAGTAGTCACTGGAAAAACTCCAGTTAACTGCTGTGATACGGTGTTCTCATACTCTATGAATAAAATGACGTCAATTTATTCTTGTATATTAGGCCACTGTATCACAGCACTTAATACGGTGGAAGTGTTGCCAGTGGCTGCTGTTTTTTCGACAAATAGTTTTGGGTACAATATAAGTAACCTTTTATTTAGAAATAAATATGACGAGAAATACTCAGGAGGTGATGGACATGTCCCTTTTCCCCTATATTTGGTATTTTGAATAGGATGTCGTGAAATGTTTAAATTAACTAACGTGTATATTATGAACTGATATCTAAGTACACGCATAAGAAGGGGCTTAATAGTAAAGATGGAACCATTTGTTAAAAATCCGGTTGAGCCTAACAATTAAAGCAAGTATAGTAGTGATAAAACGCTTTAAATTTTATAATGGTGATCATCTTAGACGAGGATTTTAATTGTCGTGGGCGAAGGGTCGTTGTACAATGCATGCATCTTAATGGAATTCTGCCACTTTTCACAAAATAAAAGAAACTTTGATAAATGAATAAAATTTCAACTATATTCTATCATATATTAATATGTATTTCGATCTCAACACTGATTAGCAGAATCATTTCCTCCCGTTTAGTCAAGCCAACTATGAAAGTGTCAAATCATTTGATGGAAAGGCCCCTGATGAATATACGAATGAATCTATTATTAGAAAAAACATATCACAGTGGTGTTACAATGTTACAGTGTCAATTTTCTGATATTGCTATATATTAGCACTATCACCAGGTAGCAGCAAGAATACGTTGATGACAGTTATCATAAATGGGGAAACAAGTCAAATACATTTAATACTTTTCTATCAATAATACGGTCATATTTATTTTATATCAAACACTTCTAGCAATTCAATATGCGCTTGCGTTCAATGTCACGCCTAAAGAAAATGAATGAATATCCCCTGAGATGAAGTCTCAATGACAATGACATTAAAAAACGTATCTTATGAATATAGATGAACAAGCAATCATACTGTTATGAATAAAACCGGATATTAAGAGCGAAGCGATGATATTAAAAATGTAATAACATTAAAAATCTAAGAAAGAACTGTTTCATTGGAATATCTCTCATGGAGTGTTTTGTTTAGGAATCCCATAGCATGCAGACTTCATAAAGAAACCAGCCTTGATACGTGTCAAAAATAAGATACCATTCAATTTACAGAGAATTGTCATCAGCAAGTCTTCTTTATCACCAGCTTAAAATGAATACTTTATACCAATTTCATTGTGATGGATGTCACTGTGTATGTTAAGTAAAGATAACTTGACTTAAATATTCTTTTTGCGTACATTGTTTTGAATGTTGTCATGATACTTACATATTTCACTCTGTTAATATCATGCATATAATCTGAATTTAATATGTTTTCCTTGTGATCTTCTATGCACATACACACAAATGTGAATGAAGACAGTGTGTTTTAGTTGTGTGTACAAAAATGTATTCACCAAAATGTATTCGGTTAAATTCCTCAACCTTTTGTAGTTTTCCGTTGTAATGTTATCAAATTCCACCTTTGATTCTACATAAGACAATATATATATATATATATATATATATATATATATATATATATATATATATATATATATATATATATATATATATATATCCATTTTGTCCCCTCCCTAACCATATATCAAAAGTATACAATGGGACGGGATGACATTCCCCGGAGGATACACAAAGGACATACAGACGGAAGTGAACATCATACTCCTAAGATTGGTTGATATCATCTATTTATTGGACGTTTTTCGTTGAATTGTACTCAAGTAGGCTGACATTTCTGATGGTGTCTGGGCATGATCTTGCAATGTACGTTTTTGAAGACTTCCAATGTTTACACCATTGTGATCACAGTGTGATTATTCACATAGCAGTGTGTGTGTAAGCTTAAGGTAGTCTTACTCTACAGGCTGTAAGAAAATATGTTCTGTACTCTGTTTTCTGTTCTGTTTACCAAGACGCAAGATACACTTGGGAGATGCAAAGATACACATGAGATATAAGATGGGATAATTCTAAAAGCCTTGACCTTGGTAGATGATCAGAGATGACTGACAATCCAAATTAAGCATCTTTCTAGATTAGAACTTTGATTAAGGATAATTACCTAGACAACTTCACGTGAATAACTGAGCAACCTTATCTGGATGACCTATAGTAACTTGCACTGAGTCAACCCAATTCGTGTTTTGCATGAGAAAACCAGTAAGAGTATTTGTGTAGTCCCTGGGTATACAGTAATTATAATTCTTCATATCCGTTTGTCATAGTTAATTTTTGACACAGTAATGATCACTGTTGGACGCATTTGATAGAACATGACAAACATCACGTGTATCATTTGCTGCTGTACCTTTAGCAGCAAATAGTATGCTGCTAAAATTGTTTATTAACGGGTGCATAAAAAGCCTTGCGGGAGCTATATCAAATTCGAAACGGCACGAAATTGTTGCAGAAAATGCTTTAAAAAAAAAAAGTCGCATTGACATGCGAAGAGGTTTCGAGTATTCGCTATGTACTATGCAACATTATTAAGCAACTAAACGTAACTTCGCAAGTCATGCTCAGCTCACTGATAAATGCACGATGCGATTAAGTCTACGTGTTTATAGATTTCTTAGACCATTACCTTGAATAGTCCATCTTTCGTGAGACTCGCCATTATCACGTTTGACATATATACTTCAAAGTACCTTCAAGTTGATGGCTGCGTTTGCCTCATACCAATTCATTTTAAAATCTCCGTATACCACGTAACAAACATGTTATCATGAATTGTTTGTGCGCGAATCTTATGCAATGTGTATAACGTCATGATTCCAAAACGCTTAGGAAGATAGTCCACGAAGAAATATCAATAAAGCTTCATATAAAACAAATGTCTGAACAATACTTGAATGTGTTTTGTACAAAAATAAACATCTCAGCTGATCATTTTTCATTTGAAAGCCACAATCAGTTTGATGTTGCTCTTGCCTTATTGCATTCTAGTTCAACTGCCTATCATGTGACATTGTGACCTTATTGACCCCGGGCAATCCTCCACAACCCTGCCAATTAACCTCTTTACTTGTTCTCTAACTCGCTGACAAAAGTCTATTAGGGAACATCAATGCTCTGGGTTATAATGCAAGTTAAACATTAAAGACCTGCAGTCAACGTGATGTACACTAATCCGCGATGGCAACAAATGACACGACCCAGTTTAGCTCCAGGGAAGTTTCACAAACCCTCTCTGTATCAATGTCTATTTCTCAAATTCCTTAGGTATAATACTATGCTGCAGTTACTGCCCTGAATGAAGAAAATTGTGGAGAGAATCACGTTTTACCTGACAGGTGCAAACATTTTAGAAAATATGGGGAAATAGTGGTGGTTTAGCCCATTTTGTCTAATATATCGAACAATGCACTTCATAGTGTTTCTTTTTGCCTTTGAAAACAAACAACTAGAACTTCTATTTTGTCGAGTTGTTTTCCCAAACGTCTCCTCTCAAGTTCCTCAATGTGTAGGAGTCATATATACCCGAGTGTAGAGTATGTGTAACGCACGCAATCTAGACAGATAATACCGATTTCGTTTAGTATAGTACAATATAGTACATTTGTATCTTTTATATTAGAGTCTAATTTACACTTGTGGTGCTCCTCAAACACATTCGCAACCTTCATGAATTCGAATAAATGACCACGGCTGTGTACACCGCGAGTGTTAGTAAGGAGAATGTGTCTCTGCTAAACAGGGATCCGGATAGGTACAATGTCAGGGGAATTTAAGAAGCAGTATACAAGGACATAATAGCCATCTCTAAATAGAGATAAGGCCGCTACATTTTGCCACCTATCTCAGACAACAGTTTTAAGTCACGCATACGTAAACAATCCTGATAGTAATCAGTTAAACAGGCAGAGCAATATGCATTTCCACTGAAATAAAGCGAGGACTCAGCTGAGGTCAAGGGCTAAGACGTACTTTGAAGGATTTTGGTGGAGGTGTGTAGTTTAATTTTATTTGACGTCGATGTCGTGTTTGTCAAAGTTTAGACTTAAATCTATTTGTTGGCAGCTTGGGATTTTTATATAATTTAATATTATCTATTTATGTAGATTTTTTATTATGGTAATTTAATTTAATTATCGGATACATTTCATATCTAGATGATATATGTGCATGTGTGTGTAGCTTTATATATATATATATATATATATATATATATATATATATATATATATATATATATATATATATATATATATATATATATATATATATATACATCAACATCTCCTGACGAGTGATTTACTCACGAAGCAGGCTTGTAGAGACGAAAAACCCGACTTGATTTTCTTCTACCCTCAACATATATATATATATATATATATATATATATATATATATATATATATATATATATATATATATATATATATATATGTGTGTGTGTGTGTGTGTGTGTGTGTGTGTGTGTATGTATGTGTGTATGTATGTATGTATGTACGTGTACGTACGTACGTATGCGTGTATGTATATGCGAGGACCTTAGTATTTATTCATGAATAAACTATGGTTAAAATTGTTTTATCTTAACAAAAGTTGCATAGGACTATTTTATGCAAATACAAAAACATTTGACATGTTATCATCAAAACACTTTCGATGATAACAACCGTGATTTACAAGTTGAATAATACAAGGGATTATTCAACCTTTACATTTCTGAATTGAACGTTAATGAAATCCATTCTGACTGATATCGATTGATTTATGTTTTTCCACATGCACAATCAAATTATGGATAACTATGGCTGTCTGTCTGTCTGTCTGTCTGTCTGTTTATTTATACAGTCATGCACGGAAAAGAACCCTGAAAATGTCCTATTAATTACACAAATTGAGTGCTTTACGTTACTCACTTATCTCATCTCGTCTCCTCTTATCTCCTCTGATTTCATCTCATGACTTTTTCTTATACATATTTCAATCCATTTTAACACCACAGTCCCAGTAGTCGGCTTGGTGGGATTGATTGATGTTCGCATCGTTCTTTGAGTGTGTTACTGGATGAATACAGATGCCTTTTTGTGAGCAATAATTCTTATTGAGAGAATGTACATTAATATATGAAACTGTTTTCTTTTTTAGGAACTCATTGGGGCTACATAAAGTACACACAGAGACAGGCTCAAGGGTTTTTAAAATGCTGTGATTGATAATAAAGCTATGTGGTAAAATAATATATCAACGTCTGAAAATGTTATATAAAATAATACTTCAAGCAAGACAAAGAATTGCATAGTTTTGCCACTAGGGGCGCTGAACACGAACAGCTTTTTCAACCTGTTGGAGTGAGGACTTTGAAAGTACCATGGCTTTCTTTGAGAAAAATCATATTTTTTAGTGTTTCTCGGCAAAAGTTAGTTGAATTCCCAACCAGTCAAACATTCTTCTGACTGTAGTTCAGCTCATTTTGTTGACGTTTATGTTCTGGCGCCATTTTCACATGTGGGGCGCCCTCTTGTAAGACTTCTTTTTAAAAAAGTTACTCACCGAGTTATGATTCATTCTGTTTGTATGTGTAAAACTGAATTGTGCAACAGGAATGGAAAGATTAATGTATTGATGGATTGATGAATTTGACTAATGTACATTCCGATAAAGTGTCAAATGCAATTTTCTATTTGATGGATTGGACACGTCTCCTGTTGATAACAATCTATTTTCATCATCAATCTCTTCGAGTATTTCTCATCGAACCTGTATTACCTTCCCTAACTAGATCAATACAGAGAAGGGGGAAATCCGATTATGCCTCGCTTAATCATTTCACTAGTCAAACGTATAAAAAATTATGAGGAAATAGAGTACTTAATTAAATAATATTCACACTATGCTCAGTGATAATTTTCTTCTTTTTTTTTGATTGATAATTGTGATAATTGGTTAAGGTGATAATTAAGATGCAGGTTATTGGAAAATAGACGATGATCTATCCTAACATGAAAGATCCTCAGTAAAATAATGATGATAAATATCTTAAATTTATATTTCTAGAAAGGCAATTCTCGGTACCTGGAATAGAGTACTACTGTCTAGGCACATAACGTGTGTATAACCCGTGAGTTTGTTCTAGGATTAGCAACGCACTAATTAATGCAAAGTTGATAAACTGTTGTAAGAAAGTGGTAAGGTAGGATATAGGAAAATACAGTCAGCGGAGTCATATATTTGATGATAATATTTAAAACATTATTTGAAGTACAGAGAAAAATACGAAAGTACTAGCAAAAATCCAGAAAATCATGAAAAAAAATGTTTTTCCTTCTGGACCCTGTGGTCAAAGGTTGCGCCTAATAGTATATATACGTTCATTAATTACATGTAGACTATTATACCATACACGCGGAAAGTTGAACAAAAATATGGAATATATACTCTGGTCGTTCTACGTCACGACGACACGCGTCTACGTCATGACAATGCGTGTCTACATCACTGGTTCTGCTGTGTTCAAAATATGAGTTGAAACCTTCAAAATGCCAAGATACTTTCCCCTATTTTCCTTTGATATTACTGGTATAATCATGTTATTTTCCAATATTTTTCTTCATTCAGTCGGAAAATACTCGTGACCTAAGGGTTGTCAACTTGTCAAAGGCCCCTTAGGTCACTCGGTTTTTTTTCCTTGGCTGAACGAAGAAAAAAATTGGGGAATGACATCTAGGTGTTCCGCCCCCAGATCTATACAAAAAAATCTTCAACTTTGCATATCCATTCTCACTTAATACCAAGAATAGAAATAAGAGGAGCCATCGTACACATTCGGTCAAAATGATATTTTATGTTGCCAATGGTGAAAGGAGATCCCGTGTGCGACACAGGGACGAGCGGTGTGAATATATGTAAGAAGCGTAAAGTAGTAAGACAATAAGCTTAAGTCTAAACTAATATAACTATTCCAGTTTCAAAGGCTATACGACCTGGACGACCTCATACAAGTTCACTGACCAGATGTGATAATATATACCGTAACAGCAAGCTAAGTACGGCATTTGCTATGAAGATGTTACAGTATATAATTTCTGTATGGTCACCACGCATATCATCGCTTGCCGCTAATGTAATCCCGGTTAATATTGACATGCAGATAAATAGATTATCTCACAGCCCTCGGAGCTTCGCTAAATACTAAAATTAAAGCTAAACGAATTATTTTGTATGTACCGATACCAGCTATATAACCGTGCTCGATAGAGATACCCATTCATTGATGTGTGACCGAGGGCTTCACAAAAACTCGGGCTTCTCGAAAACACGGAGCGTCGCAGTCACACGTCAACGAATAGTTATCTCTATGTGGTCGATGAGGGCGCACAGTACAAGGTTATTTGAGTACGGTCACGGAGTACGTTATGTAAATGGTATCGGTACATACAACATAATTTAGCGTCAATTTTAGTGAGAGAGTCTAGCAGATAAAGTATTCTGGTTAGAGTAAAAAGTAAACACACTCATATTCAAGTTTTGGGTATAAATGATTCAAAAGCAATCCATTAAGGAACTTGTTCCATAGTTCTTTGCGGATACCTTTAGGTTCACTAAAGATCATTCACAGCACTCGAAGTAATGTGATGATTATTCTTTTAATTTTATTATTGTGTTACCAGTATTTTGTTTTCGTTTTTCATGTCCAACTCTATGTCTTATGTACTGTACAAATGAGTGCTGTAGAATTATGATCTCACTCAAACCTATAAATTTTCTGTATGTGTTTAGTGAAAATCTTTCACTCGCACATTTTTCCTGTGAGTATCGAATAAATGTAATTGAAAAAAATAAGAATGCCTTGTACATGTTTATCTATGTATGCACACTATATGCATTTGTTTTTGTTGTGGCTATAGATCTGCACAGAAACTTAGTTGTTGTTTTTTGTTACTTGCATTATATGTATTGTATGATGTGTTTCGAATTCTGTTAACATCAGTACCTTTGATGCTGGAGTTTATAATCATATCTAACTGTCCCACCTTCCGGTAATTTTACAGCTTATCCGCTTTCACACACCATACATATGGAACAAGTGAAATAAATTAAATACAACACTGCATACACTGGGAGGTACTCGGTACTCAGTACCTAAGTACTCGGTACTAAAAAATGAAGATGTAATAATATAACTAGTTGTCCATACATACATAGTACACAGACGCCGCCAACACAGTAAATGTTATGATATATAAGTGCTCATATATGAAAAGTAAACTTGCGAAGCGACTCCTTACTCTGATGCGAGTCTCAAACAAACATAAACGGGTCTCATATGAGATAATACAGTGTATTCAAAATAATCAAGAATAAACTTTCGAAGCGACTTAAAATTGGATTCAATATACCTTAGAATAGATTAGTTGAAATGTTCATGTTTTTGACAGTTACTTATAATTTTCGCCAATACCTGTTAGTAGAAGTCTGCAGAGTCCTATATGCGCACTATCAAAATTCCAAGTATCAATAAGAACAACTGTCAGAGATTATACGTGGATTTAAAACGTTCACTTTTGAAGAAATTACATTCTCCATCGTCCAGTATATTTTCACTTCCCACAGTGATTTGTTATCAGTCATTGTTGATGGTTTTCCCCAGGCATGTATGTTTATTTTCATTGTCGGCTCTAGAAATTTTTCTATTGTATGTATATTCTCATGTGCATGTGTTAAACCAGATATGTACAAAATATATATTTATTTTTGTTGTTGTGTAACTCTGTCTTGCCAACGAACGTCGTTTGATTAATTCAAAGGGAACTATCTTTATATTCTGTACAGAAATAACGGTTTTCAATTTTAGCTGTTGTCAGCTGTATTGTATTACTTGTAAGTTGACCTGAATTGAAATGTATTGCACAATACACCGAAACGCAACAAGTTTTATGCAGTCTACCAATTTCATTTATATCAGCGCGCTTATCGTCTTAGATGCTGGAGTTTATAATCGTATCGAACTCTTCCACCATCCGGTAACTGTATAGCTTATTCGCTTTCACTTCACTATCATGTCCAAAGTACATTTCAATAAATGAAACACGGCACCGGATACACTGGGCATACTAGTTTCTGTACGACAACTTTCTTTCACTTTTGTACGATGACCTAATCGGTATCGCCTCATACGTATTTACGTAGCATTATACCATCATACACACGTCTATTCGCCCCATCTCCTTCAATCATCCGCACAATTACATGAGTTTATGACAGCTGTGTTCCTAGAACGGAGCCACATTGTTGATAATTATGTTTACTAAGAAGTGATATCAATGAGGATGGCTATTCAAAGGTAATTGTGTAAGTAGTTATTTGTAGATATCCAATTGACATAGACACGTTGTGGAAGCTGGAGCTCTTAAAATAATGATAAATGTTCATATACTTGCGGAGTGGCTTACAACTGGATTCAACACATCTTTGAAAAAGGTAAGTTGAAGTGTTTATGTTTTTTATTGAACATTATATTTTGTTATGGCTAATACCTTTTAATTTCTTCATTATATAAACAATACCTTAATATTACTCGTTCGTAAAATACTATTTGAATTGCGTACATGACATGCATAAAAAGACTTATACACACTTAAGTAAAGATAAATTAACTTTAATTTTGTAATTTAAAGTTTTCCAAAACCTTTAAAAACTGTTACATCTTGTTTGCTTTTCAACCTCTTTGCAATTTGATGCCTTAATAATAACAGGAATGCTTCTTCCTGATATCCAGTATTTGCGGACACTCTACTCCAATAAAATATTCAATTGGCCAGCCTCACTATCTATTTTGTTCGTGATTATCTCTACCAGTGTTGTATAAAACAATATTATATTCAATACATCGAAATTCACCCTTACATAGTTTGAAAAATATTTCAGTGCAATTTTACAATGAAAAAAATCAGTACATTCTAGAGAGCTAACCTACTAATAAACTGGTAAATTAGACAATCTTGTATTTAAACAATAATGTACGCCCTCCCAGCCCAAAATGGACGAAAGCAAACTTTGAACGACATAATGGGCGAGGCGACAACCGAGCCCATTATGGAGTGCAAAGTTTGCTTGAGTCCATTATGGACTGGGAGGGCGTGCATTATTGTTATTATTTTATAGTTTTGCCAATTCCAGTGAATTTGTAGACCGAGAAACGCAAAACAACGTATAATATACACAGCGATGAACATCGTCTGCCATGTTCGACCCGGAAGCTGAATACTAATCATAGTGACACACGTACGTACATGTACACACACATACCACTTCAATGAACTGCTGTGAACACAAATTTGTTTCATGAATGCGTTGTATTTTTATATAGTGGAAATGACAATCATAAGTAACAACATACATTTCGAAAAAATACGTAGTTGTATGAAGAAACAGAACAAATAAGCATGTATTGTTATGCTCGTTCCGGGGCCGCAATGCCCAATAACGGAGTACATTATCAGTAATAATGTACAGCGATGACGTCACAAAATTCACTGGAATTGGTAATGCTATAATATAATATCCAATAATATATATGCTTAGTGCAAAGGAGCAAACAATGCAAAATATCAATTCGGTATCGTATTTTACATTTATAGAAGTTCAGAACCACTCAGGGAACAAAGTTTGTGGTACCTTTTCTGAGAGCTCTGAATGTGAACTTCTTGAATATGATATGTTTGCTGGACTTTTAAAAAGGTCACTTAAATACTTTCGTTTAAGTCTTCAAGCTTTCAAAACAGATATCTTGGCAACATACCACTACAGATCTGTTTGTATTATAAATCTCAAAATCTTTGGACTTAAGGAAGCTATTTGCATAATGTACATGTTATGTATACAATATACTTTCAACTCCAATCTATACATTGAGCATGTGACCTTGGTAAGTGAAAGTCATGGTCAAATTAGGCAAGTCACATAAACGTCTAATAGGAATATTTGCTACAGTGTTGTGAATTAATTTACGTTTAATGTTTGTGAAAGTCACAAACGGTAACAGTGCTATACCTTCTTGGAAAGCTCAGAATGTGAACTTATATGAACGTATCTGCTAGAAATGCCAAAACAGTAAAGTAAAGATTTTAATTTCATTACCGTGGCAACCCTTTCCAACATCATGGAATTATTGTCAATATGTTTGGAATTAGGAAAGCTATTCGCACAATTTCAGTTGGTCTACGTATGTTACTTGCTTGAACTTGGTATTTGTTGTTATCGACAAGAATTCAAGAGTAAACATCCCTTTCTAAGCTGTCATGTCCCACCACACTGTACCAGGATCTTATTGGGACGCAATCTGGGAAGAAAGACTCAATAGTGTAACAATTTGAGGGGAGCGACCTCTACTGTTAACGTAACCCTCCTCCAATGCTTCTCTCTCTCTCTCTCTCTCTCTCTCTCTCTATCTATCTCTCTCTCTCTCTCTCTCTCTCTCTCTCTCTCTCTCTCTCTCTCTCTCTCTCTCTCTCTCTCTCTCTCTCTCTCTCTCTCTCTCTCTCTCTCTCTCTCTCTCTCCTCCGTACACGGGATCGACTTGGACTTTAGGGTATTAGCTTAGACTACACACAAATATTCATGGTTAACCTGGATCATTTATAAGTAGCCCAGCCAGAAAGCAGATGGACGCCCCTCGCCTCAGACCGTCTCTTCCAAAGAAAAGTGAATCCGAACTTTATTATTCCATTAAATTCTTATAAACATAAAATATACAATACTCAAATGATTGGGTGATATAATAATCAACACCATAAATGAATAAAACGGAAGTGTTGCTGTCGCCTTAATTCAATGCAAATAATATTGACAAATATGAAAACTAGCTAAACAATGTGATCACGTCATTGTTAACGTTCTTCCAACTGTCTGTAATCAGTCATTATTTCACACTGTTGATCTTATAATAACTTAATGTTGTCATCTTAGAAGGATACTATTCGCGAAATGCAAACATTTGTTATAAGTATTAATTCATGACAGCTGAGAGTTCACTGTGACCTCGCAAAACATCAAAACTTAGCGAATATTAAAAGGTTGTATTCTGTCATCCGTAACAATAGACACTCAGGAATTACTTAGCAAAATGGGTGATTCAATCGAGCGCCCTAATTTACTTGTACCCGAAAACCTAAGTTCAGAAGGATGAATTTGTCTCCGTGAAGTCCTATTCACGAATCGTGCTCAAACCAGTGTCTTTTATTCAAAGCCGCCCCGTTCCAATCTGAAAGTTTTGCTGAATAAAAACCCACGGGTTCCAACCGTATACGTCATCAACATTTTATTTAAATTAATATTCATTCCGTAATACAAACATGGTTAACAAACAATCCTTCACAAAAACACTCATTTCTTTACCTTATTTTGAAATATTTATAACTACAGTTAATCAGATTCAGAAACGAACACTTGAATTGTTATTCTAGAATATTCTTACTTAAAACAGCAGCTGAAACCATTAGAGTCGACGTCGTAATTTATTACTTGTTGTGACACTCGCGACCTCTACTTGGTAACATAGAAAAACATGACCCGACTTGTTGCTGTATCTCATTAATCAATTTGACCTCACACATGTCTTCTCGTTTGACTAGATATATGTTTGTATACTTGAAACAAGACGTTTACAACTTTAGACCCGTAACGCGTTGTTTCCTGCAAATGCCTCAACAGTGAGCACATGAACTTGGTCATTGAAGGTCAAAGTCAAATGATGCAGATCTTGTAATGTCAAATCTTATTATTTTTGAAGTAGATATTTATAATACTTTAAATTCCCTTGTAAATCACAAAAGCAAGAGTGTTATGGCTGTTATGATAGCTCAGAATGTGAACTCTTAAAAATGCAACCGTAGCCATGTTGCATGGTCGGTCGGAATAGCCAAGGTGCAATAGTGGGAGTTCTGGCAAACATGTTGGGGAATGACCAAAACAGTTGTTATATTTCGAAACACAAGAAGTCTTTCTTTTGAATTAATAGGTAACAGAATAACTTGGAACTGACTCATTGGAAACCTGAGTAAAATACACTTTACGTGTATCGACATAAAATGGATGATCATGAATGGAAATTCCAGAAAAGAAAGGTCAGCATATCTCTCTCACAGCGTAACAAATCGCAAAAGGTAAGAACATCTACTGTTTGATGATGCAAGATGTTTAACCTTTTAAATGTATTTTGAACCATCTGACTATATATGCTGAAACTATATTTGTGACGTCACGGGGTTACTGTATATTTTAAAAATATATTTTGAAGAACACCCATTTCGCTGTGCTCCTGTTATCTTTCATGGTTATATTTGTGATTCAAGTTCCAAATATTTCACTTCAAGTATTCCAACTGATAAGATATCTGAAGTCTACATTCTGAAGATACTGCCTTATTACAAAAACCTTTAATTATACAAATGCAATTACCAATACATACTATTACAGTAAGAAAGGTATGCATCATGTTTCATTACAAATGATTCTCCATTTATTGAGATATTTAGTCAACGGACAGACTCTCTCTCTCTCTCTCTCTCTCTCTCTCTCTCTCTCTCTCTCTCTCTCTCTCTCTCTCTCTCTCTCTCTCTCTCTCTCTCTCTCTCTCTCTCTCTCTCTCTCTCTCTCTCTGACAAACTTATAGCAGTACTTTCCCATGGTGAGCAAACTCACATATTATAATATTAATATTACATTCAGCTGCAACGTAAACCCAATATTTCAGGAAGACACAAGTGAGTCTGATTAATTTATTTATTGACACATGTTGAAACTATATAAACTATATATTCTTACATAATGATGTTTCCTAATTTCACGTTCAAATGAGTAATTTGCACTACTTTCATTGCAGCTGCGTGAGACGCTGGTGCTTCAGAGTTTTGAGATTAGAGAGTGTACCCATTTCGCTGAAACTCTAGACAGCGATCAAGTCGACGGTCGGTGAGTTACAAGTTTTCGTGGGCTATCTTTTCAAAATGTTATCATGTAGTACTTTGTTTAGAAACAACTGTGTATATTCTCTTTACCTTTCAACCTATTTGGATAGCCCACATAAAACATATGTTATAAATTCCATTTCAACCTTAGTGGTATTCAGTAAATGGTTAATCGAAAAGCTAATTATGCATATCTGAGAACAAGCATACATTATTTCAGAATTAGAGGCACACACTTCTTCACCAAAACGGAATACAAACGATGAACACACTAGTTAATTGATATGCAAATTATGTCATTAGTATGCAAGCTTATTGTTCAAAAACCAATCAGACAAAGACAAGAGCGGATAGACAGGCAACCAGACAGATGGACATAGAGATGGAGCGACAGATAGATGGACGGGTGAACGGACTGGTAGGCAGATGGATGGATGGGTAGATAGATTAGACGGAGAGACTGACAGACATATCGGCAGATGGATTGAAGGACTAACAAAATCAAGTCTACACGAGCTGACAAAATGATCGATGACTTAAAGTTAAAGTTTTTAAATCTTGAAATGGTCGTATACATGTTCGACCCATGGTCTTAAATATTCACTATTAAAATAAAAATTAATTCATTTTCGTTTAATTTAATTAAACTGACTGTCAAAGTTAACTTCATTATTATTCAACTCAGAACCGATGAACGGCTATGCCAATGTGGTCTCAAGAGGTCATCCCATACTGAAGAACTATTGTACAATTCATCTCAATTTGAACGCCAGCAGTGGAGAACTAATACACATACCGATACCAAGACAACAAATACCTACGGAGAAATTGAGTTCCCGGGTTACAGTGTAAAACCCGCCAAGGTATCACGATCCAATTGTTCCTTCCCTTATTGTCCTACGTGCACGTGCACTTTTCCTTGACCTCGAAGGAAAACAGCCCAGTGTACTTTAGGCAGTGTCGGAAGGGGACTATTACACTGGTCTCCATCCGTCCATCTGTACAGGCGTGCATGTGTTCACATTTCTGATGTCCAATACCTTAATTTCTTTCAAGCCTGGCACAGAGGTCACATACTATACTGGATATTAGCACGCCACTTTCTTCCACGACAATTGTAAAATGTACCAAATGGTGGCCTGTTATTTGTAGCTAAAATCACTATAAATGTACAACATAACTCCATTCAAGTGTCTATCCTATGTTTATCATGTGATAGATTTCTTATAAGACTTTGATCGTTAAACCTGACTTTGACCTTCACATTTAAATATCAAAAACAAGCTCTTTCTTGCATATATTTCAGACACTTTCTGGTACTTAAGCGTTGCCAATGTTGTTTAGATTTTGTCTAAGCTATATACAGAACAAGGAAGATAAGCTCATGCATAACTTTTGATGCTCCATGTCATTTTTTTATTGATGGTGTGCACATGTGTAAGAACAAACCATGATTTACGACATCATAACTGATATACCTAGAGACTCTATTCAGGTGCCTACCTCCATAACATCAATTACAAGATTGCTAAAGACATTGACCTTTGACTTTTACCTTGACCTTAGTTTCAAATACGAAATCAAGCCATATCTTGTAAATTGCACATTTTTTGTACCTTAAAGTAATTGAAGAAACTTCGGAAACTAAAATACCCATTTTTCTTCAGTATATAAGGTTGGATCACATGACAGATCCCAAGCGAATCGTCAAACTGATGACAAATTGGTGGCAATTGAATGCTCCGAACCTTTTGATATCCGTCACTGGTGGCGCTAAAGATTTCATGTTGACCAGTAAACTGAAGGCAGCTTTCCGTACAGGTCTGACTAATGTTGCGCTGAGTACAAGTGAGTAACAGCTACATATTGCAGTTTAACTATGAGCAAAGCAATCTATATAACAATTCATGTATTGCCATGTAATACAGAATTCCGTGTGGGGTTACTGAGGAAAGTTGTAATAATTGCGTTTGACAGAAATACTGCAGTAATTTGTAATAAAATAGGATAGGATGATTTCAGTGTGATAACAGTCGGCGAGTATTAGTGCACTTTCAGATAAACCATGGCTTAGTTTTCATTGAAACCTGGCACAAAGGTGATAAATTGGACATTTACACGTCACGTTGTTCCTAAATGTAATGAATACTATCATGAAGTTTCGCTCGTCCACTGGTGAAATGTTGCCAATAAGTCATATTTTTATACGTTTCTTTTCAATTGAATAAAATACCAATTGGAAGCAAATTCTCAATTCATTATTCAGATATTTAAACTATAGCATGCGCATGTCATATGTAAGTCAATATATCTTTCTTACCTTGGTGTTCAGATGCATGGATTATAACTGGAGGCACTCACACTGGTGTCATGAAACTTGTTGGTGAAGCTGTACGAGACTACACCCTCGGAAGTGGTTCCTACGGTAGGCGTAGCATTGTCAGCATTGGCGTGGTACCATGGGGGGTCGTGCATAAACGTGAAAACCTCATCAATAAAGAGAATAGGGTAAGTAATCCAGTACATTCTTAACATTATCAAAACTGATTTTAACATTGCAGATATCAAATTGACTTATTATTCAGCTGCCCAATTTTGTTGAAAAAAATCATTGTTGAAGAGACTAGCGATCGGTTCATAAATATATCCACTTTTTAGTAGTAGTAGTAGTAGTAGTAGTAGTAGTAGTAGTAGTAGTAGTAGTAGTAGTAGTAGTAGTAGTAGTAGTAGTTTATTATAGTTTGTTTTAATACTCAGAGTAAGTACAAAGTACAGTATCAGGTTGAAGACCCTGACAGTGTAGAAGCTTCCCTTGATCCCAGTCATAGCCATTTTATCCTGGTTGACGATGGAACCTGTAATAAATATGGTACAGAAATCGAGTTGAGAGGCAAGTTAGAGCGAGCGATTTCTGAGATTCATCAAGAGACAGGTAAGTTGTTTGTCTGTACAACTGCCCTACTCATTCACAATGCCTTGGAATGGTATAAATTCTATTAAATGTCATACAAACTGATTTTGCCTGGCCTGGTAGGGGGAGGGGATTGTGGAGATGTCTGTCTGTCTGTCTGTCTGTATCAAAACTGATACGAACTATTACCAACTTAATGTAATATTCACCAAGAACTCCCCCTGGAATTGAATTTGACATGTATAGAACCAGACAACCAGAATGTGTTCAGTTGTCTATATACTCACATAGAACCATTACTGTAAAATTTGGGGTTTTATTCTATGATCATAAATCGTAATGAAACATCTTTCTTCAAATATCTTCAATGTTGATGAAAATACATGATGATTTGATGTGTTATTCTTTCACGCAAATTTAGCTTTTTTTGAAATAGCGTATAATTAGAGTTCAGTGTCGAGAGGTAAAACGTAGTTGTGTAGTTTATTGCTGGCCTTATAGTCTTAGTATACACACTTATAATTACAATATAACACGCTACACTTTTTTCTTTTTTCAGAGAAAGATGGAAATTTGACGATTCCGACTGTCTGTCTGGTGTTAGAAGGAGGGCCTGGTACTCTTGAAACTGTGAGAAGTGCTATCTACAATGATACACCTGTTGTTATTGTTGCCGGATCAGGAAGAGCTGCTGATTTACTGACCTGGGCTGTAAGAAACATTCGAACTGAGAACGCAAAGTTTATGCAGAAGTAAGTATTAACCCACTGTGATAAATTATGATAGGTTGCTGTAATGATTATGTAATGGGGGGAAGTGTCATCATGAGGGGAAGTGGGCTTACAAGTTCATCTCACAAGACAACAAAAACTCATTAACGAACAGTTGATTTTGGGGTTCGGTTACAGTTACCAAGCTTTCCTAGTCAGATATCCAATGTACGGCCATGTTAAGCGTTCTCTCTGACGATGAAAGCTTGAATTGATCGTACGTTCGGCATGATCGAGCACTTGACGTTCGCCAAGCCGTCAGTATGGATTGTTTCAAAACGAAATTGAAGACTTATTTGTTCACCAAAGCCTATGATGTGCTTTAGCCATTCAGCACCAGTGAACAGAACATTGCTCTGCAAATCGGTGCTATAGAAATTTGATTGATTGATTGATTGATTTTTTGATTGGTTGGTTGGTTGGTTGGTTGGTTGGTTGGTTGGTTGGTTGGTTGGTTGGTTGGTTGGTTGATTGATTGATTGATTGATTGATTGATTGATTGATTGATTGATTGATTGATTGATTGATTGATTGATTGATTGATTGATTGATTGATTGATTGATTGATTGATTGATTGATTGATTGATTGATTGATTGATCGATCGATCGATCGATGATCGAATGATTGATTTGCAGCAGTGCTAGGGTCTTTTGTAAATATGCATGTAAATATGTCAATGGAAACGACTCATCTCTGAACTCAATATATATGGTAAACATAAATTGCTAGAGAATCAAGTAGCATTGCCACTAACGAAACGAAAGGTAATATAATATAACTGATTTGTTTCATTTGAAAAGTAGTGTGGTAGACGAATAGGGTTAACGATAAAAATGTAACACGACTAATTAGGCACTTCCATGCTGTATATTTTTTTTTTACTTTTGTTTACAGAAAATTGAGGAGTAAAGTACAAAGTATGTTCGGACAAAAACACATGGACAAAAGTATCCAGCTTGTCCTCGACTGTATTAAGAACGAAGACCTAATAACAATTTATGAACTTAATGCAAAGGGTTCTGAAATGGACATTGACATAGCCATTTTACAATCATTACTCAAAGGTATGTTAATATTTCTTTTTTTACATTCATTATCATTCGAATCCATAACAAATTATTCAACATTATATTAAATATTAAATATTTGTGAAAAAAAACACAACCTTTAAATTTGTAATAGATATTATTTCCTGTCGGGACTGATTCATCATTTTAATATATATATATATATATATATATATATATATATATATATATATATATATATATATATATATATATATATATATATATATATATATATATTGTATTTTGATTGTTTGGGGTGTACAGAATATCCATTTCATAACCTCATTTCAAATAAGCTATATCTCTGACATATATTAACTAGTCAATCATTGGTTGATTCAATATTTTACCTTGTTTTATTTTTTACCTGTATTATAGCAAAACGAGCCGACCAAAAAGGCCAACTACACCTAGCCCTGGCAATGAATAGGATTGATATTGCTGAAAGTGTCCTGTGCAAAGAAGGTAACTGGAAGGTATGTCTCCAGTACTAGTCTTTGAAACATAATTTTGTCGCAACCGCAATGAAGTCAAATATGTATTTTTTTTTAAATACTCAGTTATGTTGATTTTCGTCTTCCAAAAAAATGATTTGCCGTCTATAGTATTACCTGAGGCTCTACATATTTACATGTTTGTCTTTGACATAATTGACACCTGAACTCTAAATATATATTAAATACATTCATGTTTCCATCCATTTAGGTGAAGGACCGACAACAATTACTTGAAAAGGCGTTTGTAAATAATCAAGTTGAATTTGTCAAGTTGTTCATCGAGAATGGCGTTGATCTTCGTACATTTCTGACGGTGGAAAGGCTGACAATACTGTACAATAAAGTAAGCATGAACTAGTCTTCATTACCCAGACTCCACTGGGCCTCTGACTCCCATCCGGTCCTAATCAGATTCTCCAGTGGAGTCTGGATACTCGCGACTAAGCCTAAAGAGACATTCTTTTAAAAATTTCAATTTGATATCGTAAATTAAATCTTCCCTTGATAATCGTTCATAATATATATTTATCAAACGGTACCACTTCTCAAGTAGACATAAAAAGCTATAGGAAACGGAAATATTTTGCAACAGAGAGATATTTACTTAATAATATTTCGCTGGTGCTGAGACCCATATTGTATAATATGTTGGACTAATTTCCAAGCTTCAATGTAACCCTGCATTTAAATGCTGGTTTCACGTTGTACTCACATCTACAGCGCAACCTTCTGTCACTTACTCTCATTCTTAAGTATATGTCAATTACTTATATTTTGTAGATACGAAAGACCACTCTCTTGAACAGACTTTTAAGGAGAATACAGTCACGAACCTCAAAGAAACGAAATGTAAGTTTTGAAGGTTCATGTATTTTCGTATATTGCGAAGACAACAGTAACATTTCATTATTGAAGTTATCTTTTTGCATATTTTTATCTTAAGATAAAGAATGACGAATATCTCAAGGGAGACAAATAGTGAGAATGATACCTAAATGATGTCGCTAAAAGTTCCAAAGTGTTATCTTAAAAACACACAAAATGTATACATCTAGTGTTGAATGCTGATCTGTTAGTTGTTACATTGAAAACTGGTTGGGTAGTGAGACATACTATCGGCTGACACGCGGTCACAATCATATTATCATTGGTACAACTTATCATATGGTATGATAACAATCATAATTGTTACATTTTACAGAATTGAAGTGCCTGTGAAATAATACTTTATTACAATGTATTTGATTTGGCGATGGTGAAAACCAAGCTCCTACGCATCGATAACCCCATTCTCGCAAACCAGAGTTATTATTTCTACCACATAATCTATCGCTGCCTTCAGTGGCGCCATGTTTGCCTAATCACTCTTTTGAAGTGGATACTGCAAGACACAACTTTCAAGGGGTTGTTATATACTAATTATAGAAAGAATGCACTGGCTCAATTCTGAAATTAAATTACGATTATTAGCAATTCCAGCAAATGCTAGTACAGCATCAATATACAATCGAAATTTCGTATCGTTTATGAACAAATCTGCTCTTAGACAAATTTCTTTCTATTTACATTTGAACGCTACGACAACATCCAATATGGCCCCTAGTGAAAGCAGCACTACCTTGGAAATAGACCGGATGTTGTGGAGGTCGAACTTTTTTACGGTTGCGCTGCGTAGGAGCTTGGATGAAAACAAGCAGTGTCTCTGGATAGTTTTCCAGTCAAACAATACAATGTAACTATTACATGTCGAGCCGGAAGATGATCTTTTTTTACTCACCTAATTTCATACCTGGAGTGCCATACGTATCTTCCTCAATGTCTTGACTTGTTTATTTTCAGCAAAGAACCAAGGGGAAGTTCACTCTGCGTGATGTTGGACATCTCATTAAAGATTTAGCCGACAATACTTACGACGTTCTGTATTTACGAGATGTGAATACATATCAAGTTCAAGCCAGTGATCAAAATGCGAATAAAGGTTATACTTATAATTTATTGTAAATCGCAATACTCAATTATAAATTGAGAACTGTGTTCTTGTAAGGGTATTTTTACATTTCTATAGCATAGTAGTATAAGAAAACAAACGAATACAAACACGTACGTTTTATGAACGCGTTTTGATCAATGCCAATAATTTTCTTTGAAACAAAATAAAAAAAATTAACTATTGAAAATTGTAATACGAGAACACATACTTGCATGGATTTTATGAATACATAATCACAGTGAAAAAATGAACTTTATCAATATAATTTCATTTCATTCAAGTTGAACCACAAGGCTTTCCATATATTCAACGAAACGTGTGGCATATGTTTTAGATTCTACCAATAGGAAGCTTGCGCTGTACTTCCTGGTATAATGTTAGGTTCTATCAAAAGAGGGTGCTGTTACAAGCTTTTCAAGGGGGAAGCTGTTATCGCCTATATTCTTTTAGACCATCAAACAATTATTTGGTGGCCAGAGATATCTTTAGCTGCTTACCTATAATATTACTGCTCCGTTTAGAAATTGGCAACACCAATGTCTTCGCTAAACCTCGACGAGAGCTTTTCCTCTGGGCAGTGTTTCTAAATCGCCACGAGATGGCTAAACTGTTTCTAGAGGGCATGAACGATGCCATGGCAGCAGCATTAGTGGCAAGTCGCTTTTTGAAATCCATGGCGAGAAGAGAAACTGATGTCGACGACCGTTTGAGATTGCTGGATAAGAGAAAGTGAGTTGAGACGGTTATTTACGACATTTTTGTCTAATTTAGATAAGCCTGGTAAATTCCTCAATCTGATCTGTGACTCCATTGTTCAATCATTCATTATCCAGCTTGTCCATACATTAGCATCAATCTGATAATTTAGACACACCCCGAAAGACCATTATTAATATACACACACATTTACAACTTTGAAACATTAATACTGTATGTAAATTGTTACATTGGTTGCGCATAATAGTACTTGCAGTGGAATGACAGATCAAATGTCGCGCTGTTTCAATATGGAAAATGTAGACGAATATGATATTTGTGACCTGTATCATTTTTGTTAATGTTAACGCCTATATGTTCATCTGAGTTGTACGGAATCATTTACATAATTTAGCTTCATTTCAATAATGCATCGATCATTCTGATGTATTGCAATGACTGACTGTTGTGTCCAATGAATTTTTGATATTTAAACCTCAATAACAGGTTCATATTAATTTCATTACAAGCATTCAAGTAACGGATGTAATGCCATTGTGGTCAAATATGTCTAGCGAGTAGGTACGATATAACTAGAAAGATTGAGAAAGCGTGTCCAATGGAGTAAGGCTAATGTAGTTATATTTATGTCAACATTTATGTTATTATATTTGTCATTGCTAGATGAGATATTATTAAAAGTATAATGTAAATGTATATGGTTATAATTATCTTGAAGAAAATCTACCACAAGGAAAAATATTAACTTAACATTGATCTCTTGCCATGTCTTTCATTCCAGGGAATATGAGCAGCTGGCCTATGATATTTTGACAGAATGCTACAAAGACGACGAGGAAGCCACCCTATTGTTATTAGTTCGACCTTTACACTTCTGGGGAAATTCTACATGTTTGCGTTTAGCGATAAGTGCTGATGACAAGAACTTCGTCGCTCACACTGCTGTACAAGAGCTATTGAGTAGAATCTGGTATGGAAACATTGACAGGGAACGCACATCTGCTTTGAGAGTAAGTTTTTGCCTTTTTTTAAAAGTGCATCAAAATGAACATTTGATCATTTACTTCAACACATACAGGGAAGCTGATGTTTGTTAACGTGGTCATATGGATGAGGATTGGCCATTTATGGGCATTTATAGATCAATGTGAAACAACAAAGACCAAGTCTGCGTTTGTAACTCAATACATTGCAAAAAAAAACTAAAATATGTGGACAAAGTTTGTTATAGTACGTAAGCTAACAGCTAGCATGTAAATAAATCCCCAATCCCCAAATAAGTACCCAATCCCCATCCTTTGTACTGATTTCAAGATAATTAAGATCTTCATTCCAAAGATAGTGACATAATAGACACTATAATATAGTAAAGACCATGGAGCTTTCAATCTGTCCTAGTGAATCCTCATCACAATGAAATAGTCTATATAGTTGCATCTTATGAGGCAAGGTGTACGATATTGGTTTTCTCAGCACAAGTCAGTTTTACGAAACAAAACACCGCAACATTTGTGTCCATTCATCGGAAAAATGGGCTGTACTCTGTAAGTTTCAATTCACTAATTGTTTTCTATAAATAGCGCACAATGACTGTTTACACTAAACTGAGGCATACCTTTGTTGCCTTGTGGCTAAAATCTACATATCCATTTGCTAAAGAAGCGGACAGAATATAGATTACGACACATGTTGGCGCCATTATGACCAGCGATAAATATTAACAGTCGTTTTTTTATATAATTCTTACAGTTACTTTGCTGTTTGTGCTTTCCTCCACTGATGTATTGTTTTGTGAAGTATCGAGAGCCACAGGACAAAGATGAAAACGAAGATTTAGAAATCGATAGATATAACCAGTATGCGACTTTATACAAAGACAAGACAGAGGTACATGATTACTATAATCTATAATCTTCAATATTCTAATAACACTCAGAGTATCAGGGGGTATTTATACACGCTTTACAAGGAGGCTACCACATTCCCCTATCTATAAACCAAAGTAAAACATCCTGATAAAACAACTAAGTTGGTGACCCATAGCCAGGGTCCCTATGAATTCACATTTCGGTCCTTAGGTTGAAAGGCTGATAGGTTAATGAGTATGGTTTGCCTGCCTTGAGAAATAGAAAGGTACCCACCAGGACGACACACGGGATCTACCAGTTGACATGTTAGCTCAGATGGCTAGAGCACTCTGGCTAGTATTCAGGTGACGTGGGTTCGAAACCTACACGTGTCACATTCCTTTCCTAAAGTTAATATATTTATGGAAATGTGATTTAGTTTCATTCATGTTATACCATGTATATATAATGATTGTATTTTGTAGATAAAACATACATCTGACAGTGAGGGTACACTGATGATACAATTGAATGGTAACAACGTTCCAAGGTATGTATGTGTGGAATAGTACTTTTTTCGACGAACACTGTCCCAAAGAGATAAAGAACATTCACCAAAACGTACTTCATCTTATCCTGTTTCATTCATTTATTAATATTATAATTAGTCACTATAGACAAAAAATAACACAAAACATGTATTATTTTTTGATGATAACATAAATGTGGGACAACAAAATAGAATAGAAAAAAAATACATTGATATCTGAATGTGCATATTTAAATATTAGTTATCTTACTCATTTTATGGGAGACTTCTAGCTTTTTAGGAAATATGGTGACTCCTTTATTTCATTTTCACATTTGAATTAACTGGTATGCATTCAATATATTCAATATATGCATTCAAAAGTCATTTCCCCAAACCTGCATTGTGCAAACCTTTGTTAAATAGAGTAATGACAATTCAGATTGCTAAATCACAGTTACAACAGGAATATTCGGCAATGCAATATGGGAAATAAAACATGTTTAAGGTATAGTATGCGAACACATTTCGCTGAATATAACAGTTTGCTCCATGTCATTTTAAAATAATAAAATAATTTTGAATCCACAAACTTGTTTTCATGGAAATCAAAAATCGTTTTTTCCCAATAAAGTTAACACGGTATTCATCAGCCATATTTTAGTTTGTTTCAGAGGCGAATTGTTCTCATAGCTGTTGTCTTAAACATTTTGTGAACATTGTTACAAGAACCGTGAAGCTCCCAAAATTATTTATATTCCATAATATATCATGGAACTGCCACGTGATACATAAAGTATGGACATGACTTTTCGGAGTACCATAAGATCAAATATTTTTCGCCTTTGTTCGCCTCCAATGAATAATTACTTAACTACAGCTGACACGGTACATATTTTGCTAACGTTACGTTATAGCATAGAGGAAGAGTATACCTGTTTGGGTCCTAATGAAGGCATCGACATTCGAGCAAATACGGATCCTCGGAAACTCGAAGGCTTTTTTAATACACCTATTGTTAAATTTTTCTACTGCACAGTAAGTATGTTATTTATAAACAGATTTGTTTCATAAATAAAGACCAGGAAACTGTAGAAATATACATACATACATACATACATACATACATACATACATACATACATACACACATACATACATACATACATACACACCTAGTAAATACATACATACCCGGTACATACATACATACATACATACATACATACATACATACATACATACATACATATACAGATATGAGATGTTCATTTCAAAACAGACTGATGGTTAATGATATGGTAAATGTGAATAAAATAAGTAACCTGCTTGTAACTTAAAGTAACTTACTAAACCTAAACGCCACTGAGCTACATTGTAGAATCAAAATTGGAAGAATTATCCTGAAAACAAATTAATGTGTATTACATAGTTCTTTGTGTTAATAGCAATTCACAATTTCAGGTTTGGTACGTAGCATTCCTGCTGTTGATTAGTCGCTTCCTATTGGTTGACTACAGTGACTACTTTTCGACCACAGAAATTATATCAATCATATGGGTGACTACATTTGCCTTTGATGAAATACGTCAGGTAAGACACAAAATAACATGCACGCAAAAACATAAGGCCTAAGCAAGTTGTTTGGTTCCCGTTACCAAAACCCAACTAGTTCTTCACTGCGACCCTAAACTTTTTACATATTCGAGATAAAAATAATAATACTGTGAAGTCTCGCTCGAAAATGTGGATGCGAAAATGGTATCAACTTAAAAGACAATATAAAAATGTTCTTTCAATCTATAACGTGTATATATAATGGGAAGAAACCAATTACACAAAGACCAAATGGAAAACAACGGAAAACAAAACAACCTGACTAGACACTCACACATGAAAAATAAATGAAATAAAAGATATATCTACCCCGCCTATTCTATATAGCATAATCGGAACCACACATTTTTATTACGCATACGCGTGAGCAAACACGTACACACATACTTGTGTATATATATATATATTTGTGTTGTACGCACACGTACACTGACCGTGACGCCGCCGCCGTGCAGCATATAATAAATAATAATGTTGGGTTCTTATATAGCACTTTCCCACTCCTTTACAATTATTACCCCTGCTCGGATCAGAACGGCACAACGGCCCTTTAGTCTTCCTCAATTTCCCGGGAAGCATACAATCCAATGCAACCATTTAAGCGCATAGGATTAAAGCCTTCACATTGCAACCTACATCCTACCAGGTCCCTAGTTATACAGCTGGGTTGACTGAGGCACAGTCGTGGTTCAAATCTTGCCAAAGGACTTTAGCCACTCAGAAAGGCAGCGACGGGGCTCGAACCTGCAACCTGTAGATTTCAAGCCGGTCACGCTAACCATTCACCCATCATGACTCACATGATTACATCGCTACAAGCAGAGTTTACGAAATATCAAATTTTGAGCACTGCAGAATAACGTCGAGAGGAGCACTGTCGACACAAGGGTATACAATTCATAGTTTCTGGTCGAACATATAGCCGGTTTGCCCCTGGAACAAAGAACAATAGTCGATATATGATAATATTTTGGTCATGTACATGACAAATATTGGTATTCATACAACAGCGGTCCAATATATATTAAGATAATAATAAAAACTATAATTTGTCTGATTTGATGTATTTTAGATTATCCAGCTGGAGACCAAAGGGTTTGTCATGAAGATTAAAAGTTGGATGCTCGACGACTATTGGAACATTCTCGACGTCATAAGTCTTGTTGGCTTCTATGCTGGACTTATCGTGAAGTTAAGTGGGAAGCTGGAGGCTGGAAGAAAAGTATTTGCCGTGGATATCCTGCTGTTCTATATCCGGTTGACGCACGTATTTTCAATCTATAGAACTATAGGACCCAAACTGATCATAATAGGAAAAATGGTATGTATTAGATGGATGGACCGGATGGTCTATCTATCTATCTATCTATCTATCTATCTATCTATCTATCTATCTATCTATCTATCTATCTATCTATCTATCTATCTACCTACCTACCTACCTACCTACCTACCTACCTACCTACCTACCTACCTACCTACCTACCTACCTACCTACCTAACTAGGTACATGGTCCTGTGCAATATATGTCTGTCTGTCTGTCTGTCTGTCTGTCTGTCTGTCTGTCTGTCTGTCTGTCTGTCTATCTATCTATCTATCTATCTATCTATCTATCTATCTATCTATCTATCTATCTATCTATCTATCTATCTATCTATCTATCTATCTATCTATCTATCTATCTATCTATCTATCTATCTATCTATCCCCACAACATATCGTGTATCAATGGTATACATAATGCCATATAAGCAATATATATATTCACACTGTTTTTATTTTATTGTTTGTATCGGTACGAAATAACTGATTTTTGCATTGTATCATTTCTATAGTTGGTCGACCTGGTCATCATCGTTTGTATAACTTTCATAGTCATTGCAGGGTATGGAGTAGCTGTGCAAGCTATTCAATATCCTGAAGAGAAACACACATGGACTATAGTGAAAGGAATATTTCACCATCCGTACTTTCACATCTATGGAGAATTATTCCTAGAGGATGAAAAAGGTATAACACGAGTAGTTAGTTAAGTATATAAGCAACACGCCACCCCTGAGATTGCTATACCATAGCCTTGCTGGAGCCACCGTCTTTGCCTATGGTTAAAACAAGAGGTTTTGGCCTGTGAGGGGCCGGAAATATATGCACTCGCGATAGTGAGTGCATAAATTGAACTCACTGCATGAAATATATACCAGCCCCAGGGTGGTTTATCGCTATTATATTAACATTATTATACCAGTACATTGAAAAAATCTAAAACAATATAAGAACTATGAATAATTTATGTAACAATAAATCTACTAAAGCAAATCAATTGTAACCATGAATGCGGTGTATCGCGCATACAACCATTTTATACTTTGACAACAATATGGAAATATGCAAACTATCCAATATCATGTTATGATGTAGTGTTTAATATTTGGGTTTTTTCTTCCATTTGTAACATATGTTGGCAATTAGGCAGTATCTTAATGCATGCTTCAAAGTCCATATGTCTTTGTTTATGCATTGATGCTTACAAACATACGTGTCCAATAAATTCTAAATAATGCATCCTTCAGGTTTGATATAATTTGGTATGTATAAAATATATGTTGATGATAACAATGGCTATACAAATATCAATCATATTGCAACCACATGATATTCTATCGCCTAATGTCATAGTCTGCGATGTCAACTGAAAACGAAAGTAATCACAGTTTTGCCAATGGTGGCGCCATGCATCTTGACCTGAACTCTTGACCTTTTCGCTAACTGTATAACTTCTGTTAATTGGATCAGCAAGATAAATAATTAACTCTTGAGAGTAAAGTTTAGAAGTTGGGTAATCGGTCATCTGCTATCTATAGACCTTAATTGAATTGGAAATTATCGGTTCATCATGGTTTTTATTTGGGTTGATAGCTACCAGTTTCGGGAATCCTAGGTAGAGTGGCGTATGTATATGAGCTTAGATAATTTATCAATTATTTTTCGATCGACGAATTGTTATAAATCCCTACAACCATAAACGTAATCTAATCTTCTCAAACATCTATGCAACAAGACAACTTTTCGAGAAAAATACCTGCTTAATCTAATTATAATAATGAGTTGCATTATATTTAAGTCATTCCCTGTCACAACACGTGTACAGTCATTTACCTACATAATCTCATTGCAGTCCTCCACTCACTGACACTGTAGTATGTTTTTAATTTAGGTTGCTCGACGAATGAAACACAAATACAGTCTGGTGCAGTACGATGTCGCCAGGAACATACGATGCTGTCAATATTTCTGGCCGTCTACATGGTACTGTGCAACATTTTGCTATTGAATCTGGTCATTGCCATGTTTAGGTAAGTGTACAATGTTCTGACAGACAAGTAAATCATACTGGACCATTACTTTAGATGAGTGATATATTTTTCATATTTCTTATAACTTAATAATTTCTATATTTCTATAATACATTTTTCTTGTTTGATTTTTCTAGTTTGTCATGAGATTTTTTAATTTCTATACTTTATGGAGATATTTCTGCTATATTTTTTTGTATTTACATTTTTTGTTATTCTCCGGATTTCATTTCATGATGGCAATATCTGCGAAACCGTTCTTTGAATTATTTATCTTATTGCTAAAATTAGAAAACACCAAGCACGTCTAACTACAGAGCAATAAGTCACTTTATACAGCGCTTTCCAACACTGTGCTCAGAGTGTTTTACAATTAGTTACCTTTGGCACAGACTTATAGTGGCACAGCGACCCTGTGTTCTTCCTCAGCCAGTAATCTTTCGAGGTGTACCAGCCATTTGCAGCCTGTGTAAGCTAAGCGCATATTGTAACCTCTATCCTACCCCAATTATACAGCTAGATTGGCTGGAATATATATGTATTTATTGTCGTGCCTTGTCTTGCAATATATAACAAAGGAGAAAACACGTGGCAAAGTATTATGTAATGTTATGTATTATATAATATATTCTCAAGGTTCTTTGATATACATTGTTATGATATCATTTTAAGACATCGATTTGTAATACAATGAGCTAAAAATAGTTGATAATGTGTTGTAGGAGACATGCCTTTTAAAATGGCCATATGGATGAGGATTGGGTATGTATTTTTTTTATATAAATCTATTTTATCATGGCTTCCTTCTTCAAAAGTCAATGTGAAACAACATATGCCAAGTCTTTGTTTGTAACTCGATAATAAAAATGCAAAAGATGAATCAATGTGTAAAATCTGTGTTTTTGTAAATACAGTAACAAATTAAACTTTTATACCATGTTCTACCTTTTGGGAATGTATTGACTTGCGAACATATACTTGGTCAATGTTGTTTCATATTGATTTTTTCAAGAAGGAAGCCATCATGATATTTTTTTTATAAATTAAAAATCCAAAAGAAATACCAGATCCTCATCCATATGTCCACTTAACTTAGGATCAAGATGTTAGCTGCGTGGTATATAATCTTAATAAATATAAGATTTCTTAAATTCATTTAACCGCATTATCTGTAACTATTTCTATTCCACAGTTATACGTTTTCCAAGATACAAGCTCGCACCGATTTATTTTGGAAATTCCAGAGATATGGACTTATTGCTGATTATCAATTGCGGCCACTACTATTCCCACCTCTGATAATCTTCTCACATATTCGGCTGTGTGTTCATGCAATTCTTGGTCGTTGCTGTCACAAGGCCAGACTTGGCAAAAAAACTCTAAGTAAGAAGATATTTCCTGTCTTTAGAAACACAAGAATCTTATAAGTACGATCAAAAGGTAGCTAGCTAAGAAGGGAATGAGAAAGAATGTCTCAAATGCAAATGAAACTAATATAGGTTTCAATGACGCCGATATGGTTGAAAGGCGCAGAAGGGCTTCAAGGCCACTTTATTTGGCGTTAACGTCTTCTCAAATTTTTGAATTTGTTCTGCCTGAAATATTTACGATGAGTTGCCTTTGATTTTAGGACAAAGACTGACGGGTGAAGAAGATAAACTATTAAGTTTATTCGAATTGATAAGTGTGGAGAGATACTTTGCAAAAAAGAAACACGACGAATCAACAAAACTCGATGTTGAGATAAAAGAAGTTCGTCAAAAGTAAGTTCAAACCAACTTATTGTTGTATACAGACCTCCCAAAAATGTGCCATGGTGGCGCTCTACTTCATTTCTGTGTGTACCTTGGGGGTATACATGGTATAGGTTACCCAGTTAATCATAGTGACTGCTGCTTTCCTCGATCGCGATGTCAGAACAATACGAAAAACATCCCTAATTTACACTTCTACATAATACCAAAGGACAAAGCCTTAAGAAACGGTACTATGAGGTGATGATACACCCAATTTGAGCGAGGGCGCTGTATTCTCAATTTCCTGTTTGCAGTCTGGAATGGCCTATAGAACTGTTGCCGGTTCCAAGATGCATTGCGTGTCTCTCCATACAATGCCATGTATTGTGTACGCGCTGAGGGGTTTGCACGCGCTACTCAGGGGGATGATTGTCACCTGACCGTACCCTTGGTTAACCTGTAAAATCACTGTCTGTCATTGGTGGCGTTTAGTCTTTGTTCTATAAAACCACTCATAATCAAAAAGGTCAATATGTGTTTCCATAAATTTCCTGATGAAAATGTTATTTCAAATGTAATATAGACTAAATGTAACAACATTAGCGACAATATCTCGCGCAATGCATCTTTGAACCGGAAAATCCACTATTGAAAGCGTTTCTGGTGGTAAGGAGTGGAAATCCATGTAAACGTGTTCCATACGACCTATAGTTGAGCAGGGTCAATAAATGGCTGTACAACTTTGCATTTTGCATTTTCCTGTTAGATGGATTAGAAACTTAAAGATCTTTTCTTTTCTTTTCTTTATAGAGTGGATTCTTTGATGAAGCATGTGGAATATATGGAAAGTCAGGTAACTATATATTTATACTTATAACACATCGTTTACGTAGAACATTCAGTGATTGGCCTAAATCATGTCACGTGTTATGAATTAGTGACCTGTATTGACCTCAATTTGCATACAGAGATATTTCCTATTAGGGTACTATTAATGTAGCACATAAAACAGTACATTAACATTGGATTTGTTTTCACATACTTGTCATTATAAATCTAGTTCGATAGAGTCATGCTAAGTAACAATGAGAAGGACACTGAAGATGACATCCCATCTCAAACACTTTCGGTCATATCTGAAGAAACAGTGAACAGAAGACAGTGAGTCTAAAGGTATGGCAACGCTATCAAATTACTTTGTCATTAATGCTACTTGATAACAATGGTGAAATAGGAGATAAATTTGTGACGTTATTAATTTATTATTAAGTGAGTGTATGTATGTATGTATGTATGTATGTATGTATGTATGTATGTATGTATGTATGTATGTATGTGTATGTGAATACAATGTATGTATGTATATATGTATGTATGTATGTATGTATGTATGTATGTATGTGTATGTGTGTGTATGTATGTATGTATGTATGCATGTATGTATGTATGTATGTATGTATGTATGTATACATGTATGTATGTGTGTATGTACATATTTATGTATGTATGTATGCATGTATGTAGGTAGGTAGGTAGGTAGGTAGGTAGGTATGTATGTATGTATGTATGTATGTATGTATGTATGTAGGTAGGTAGGTAGGTAGGTATTATATATATATATATATATATATATATATATATATATATATATATATATGTATGTATGTACGTTTGTGTGTATGTCTGCGTGTATGCACGTTATGTCTACATTTGTGAACTACACAGTACATTTGATTTTATGTCTGTCGATATATTTATTTATTTATTTATTTATTCATTTATTCATTTATCTATTTATTTATTTATTTATTAACTGGCCTATTTATTGTATATCTACTTTAATTATGTTATTTATCATTTAAGTCGTATATAGTATATCATGGCTTAAAGGGATTATTTATCTCATTATATGAGTACACAGGAAAAATCAAAGGCAAATGCATTTCTATCCGTGTTTACAGAGGCATATTCTTGCATACAAATCACTCGTTTGTTTGTTTCTTTTATTTCAGTATTGGACGGTTTGGACCTCCCGCCAAAAGATTTGAAGCATGATACTTTTTATAATGCCATCTTTTTTTCATATTCAAAGAAATAGTATAACGGCATGTTTTTTGGTAAAATTTTAGAACCGTACATTTGAATACGCAATACTCCAGTTTCCCATATTGTAGCATTTTTTTCGAAACGCATGGTCACAAGCGGGCGTGATATAAAATGGCGGCTAATATCACGTGATAGCAGTAGATGCACTAAACAAATATGGTTAAAATAATGCTATTAGACCTATAATTTGATCTTAAAACAGTTAGCAGATGCTGATGTTGTCAATTAACACCGTGAAATGATGATTTGAGGCTATAATATTCGGATATTGTTCCCTCGTTGCCATCACCTCTATCCATAGACCCTCCGCCAACAGAGTCTATGCTCTATCCAAATGCAGTGCCTGGTCAGCGCTCGTAGTGGCCAAAATATTTAATCTTTTGTTTTTCTTACAAACGGGTTTTCGAGTATATTTGATTCATTTCATTAATTGCAAGGTTATAAGTTCGTTGCCATGGTGAATGTTGTCATCTTATTTTCCCTCATGAATGAAAAATATCTCAATCCCAACGTATACATTGGCTGGATTTTTAGACAGAGAAAAGCAACGGTTCCAAATCAATTGTTCTACATGCGTGACAGAGCGCGTCCTCTATGGCAATGGACACGATGAAATGACGCGTTCGCGCTCGTCTATATTCTAAAAAAAATGCATAATGTTATGAAGTTCGAAGGAGCCCTTTGTAAAGTCCAATGCTATCCGTTGGGGCTACAACACTGTCCTGTCAGTGTACTTGCTGATTAAACACCGGATTAAGGTAGGAGCTATCAAATTCGAATTACGTCAACGACGCAACTTTTGGCGCAGACTGAAACTCGCGCTCTTGTCAATATTCGACCGCGAAACAAACCCGTGTTTGGAAGTGAAGTGTTATATGTTTTACGATCGCTGTACGTACTCTTCAATAGGAGATTTAGGAGTGAACGGAAGGTAATTTCGTATGAGTTTAAAAAGTCCTTGCGAAGAAAATTAGCTTTACTACCATGACTTAAAGAGGAACTGTCTTCTAAATTTTAGACTTGATCAAATGTATCAACAACCCACAATCTCTATAGGCTATATTGCCAGTCTGGAAATGTGGCCCACCAAAACGTGTTAAGGTAAATAAACCATTCACACCTTTCATCTCTACAGAGGAGGTTATACTGTCATGAATACAATTTTAATACAGGTGACGGGTTTTGTCAGTGTGGGTTTTTTGACGTGGGAAGGTGACATATTGACCACTATAAACTTATCTTTGGCATTTGATAATTTTCCACTCAACACGTAGACACAACAACGGCGAAAAAAAATGCAACAAAAAAACATTATTCAAATGTATGTAAACAATCAACTCTTAGGTACCATAGAAGCAAAACATAAAATCATCGGACTACGCAAAGTTTTTCAAAAACTTTGGAATCCTAGCACGCTGAAGATATTTTGCGAAGCTAATTTGCCATTTTTATTAGTTGAAACATCATTTTATATGTTTTCCGATGCTACGTTCTTAGTAATCAGTGGCCACGTCGCGTCGGTGGAGAAACTCCAGTAAAATAAATCATGGGACCCCGATAACATTGTCATTTTACCGGATGTACTTATACCGTTTAGCTGTCAAAATGTTGACTCAGTGTTTGACATGTACAGGCTTAGCAGTCCTCTATCGGACTTAATATTGCAGTTTGTAGCTGTCATTTAATTTTTCAAATGAAAACACCAACCCGCCAGGCAAAATCATTGACCAGCGAAAGAGAAAAGTTGGAGTCGGCCAAAGTTTGGGAGAAATAGATAAACTCTACACATGAATAGTTCAGTTGATTTATCATATCATAGATATGAACTGACAGAAATATACCTTGGTGCCTGTGTGTTCCAATATTGTACAATGTCAAGTGATTTTTGTTCAAACTGTTGAAATTTTGATGGGGTGGGGGTCACATTTTTTACTGGCATTTTAAAATTAGCATACACACAATGATTTTTGTTATATAATTATGAAGAGGCATTGGTACATTATAAATATGTGCAAAGTTTGACAAGCTCATTTAATTTTTGTCAAAATTCAACAAAATTTCATAAAAGATTTCTGGCGAAAATGTCAAAATTTAGATGGGGTGTGGGGTTACAATTTCAATTCTAGAATTTAAACGGATGTGGTGATCCACTATTTCTTTTTTTGTCATTGATAAACAGCTGGAATAATACATTGACAATGTACACATACAGCATATTTTAACAATCTGTCACGGCCTTTTATCCTTTCTTGCAGTTTTCTTACATTTTTCTTTAAAAGCCGTCAAGTAGCTGGGGATAAAATAACATAGCATTTTATGAAATAATGAAAAGAAATTACAAACAAATATGTCTGGATATGATACACATTGCATTAAAATATGTAAGTTCATTAAGTGCTCCAGGGATAATCTTTAACTGTCAAAAATTGTGATGTAGTTAATTGTTGTAAATCTACTTATTTTGACCCAAAACAATATGTGTAGATACAAGAAACGGTCATTATCTTGAAAACAAATGTGGTGACATAGTATTTTCTTTGCATTTTTACATATTCGGATGTCACTGCTTAGGTATGCAAAGTATAAGAAAAATCTATCGACTTTTTTAATTTGACCCCCCCCCCCCCCCTTAACTACACCAGACTCGAGTCTCTCCTCTGGCCTTTAAGTCATGAAATAAAATGCAAAATGTCTGAGTCTAAGCAAAGCAACATAAAACAATCTATTCTCAGTTCGAATATACATATGATTTTTTTTTAATTTTTCTTTATCGATATCAGTATAGCAGTTTATGATTTATATTTTAATGTGTTGAATAGATTGTTTCTTTCTATGTAAAGAAGTCTTGCGAAAATTATGACACTGTCCTTTCCCGGCATAAGGCATCAGTGTATGGTTGTTGTCATTTGCATTATTCAGAAAAGTTTTTAATCAGTATTTTGCAAACATATTAGTATTATATTGTACTGATGAATTCAGTAGTTTTGCATGAATTTTATGTAGAGTCATCTATTCAGGTCTATCTTGTCATAAGTATTTTAAGTTTGAACGTAGTAACTCTGGGTCAAATGTCCGTACTTTGTCTTATAAGCGAGTTGGTGAGAAAGTACTCTGATAATTGACGCATGCGCAGACACCCTATGAAGTGTTTTGCATACTGCAATATAGGAGAGGTGAGAGCATTTCGCTGATGGTACTTAAAATAAACGAAACATTTACAACCTATAAGCTAGCTTTCAACTGTCGTGGTCACATGACAATCGATGCAATCTTTCACCTTCACCCAAATACTCCACAGTAGATTGTGGGGAGGCGGGGCCGGGGGAGGTCACAACAAATATGGCATTAACGATATGATCACCAAAAGAAATTCCTAAGCTTATGAATAAGTACGGACTTATTATCCAGAGTTATCAAGTCTAATCTTAATTACTATTCATCTGTATGGTTTTGTATTGTTTGTATATTTGAGGTCATATGTCCTTGCTTTCGGCAATTCCTGGACATCCTGAGTCACTATTAAATTCGTAGAAATCATGATCAGTCTGACATCTATAAATACAGAGACAGGAAGTTTTTTTTTTTAAACTTGAGCATTGTGGCTTTATTCTATCTGTTTCAGAGAGTACTAGTTTCACTTTGATGATCACGTGGTTTTTTTTATTTTTATTTTTATTTTTCGGTGTTTTTGTGTTTATTTGGGGGTGTTTGTTTTTTGTTTGCTTTTTGTTTCATTTCTTTTTTTTAAATGTCGATTGATTTACAAGTTATTTTAAGCCATGCATGACATGCAAAAACGCTGACATTCACCTATGAAGTATACTGTCGATAAACTTACGGTATGAGTGTAGGAAAGGTGTCCAAATTAAACAGTATAATAAATACATTTTATATGTCCACTCTGTAAAGTCGTTTTTGGTATGGGTTATGGTTTGTTTGTTTGTTTATTTGGCTGTTTGTTTGTCTGTTTTGGAGGAAGGCTGCGACGATCTTGAGCACACAGTATGGATGGGAAATTGGCTGGTCGAAAACGGGTCTATAAAAATAAGTCGACGAAAATAATTTTCTCCCTCAGTCTGCACCCTACCCACGCTCGTTTCTGCTCTTTCCCATGCCGTCTGATTAATTAATCGCGGCATTACTATTTATATTTTTCATCTGAATATATGTTTCTTTGTCAAATATTCACTTTATTTCTGAATCATGGCATTTCTGGAAGGTACAGTTAGTACGTCACTGAGGTACGGTAAATCATTAGTGAAATAGTCACAAAATATATCGATTTCACGTGAATTACATGTATCTATTCTCTTTATAAATCTGCATTCTTTTTCTCTCCTCACTCAAAACAAGATTTCTTGGACGACCATTCATCTAATAATATAATAAGTAACGTACGTCAGATTCCTCTAGAGAAGGCAATATATCTATGATGTGTGTTTTATTAGACGATGATTAACCAACTTGTATGTATAACTCCCACCTTATTAATAAGCTTAAGGTTTGGTTTTGCCAATCACCTAGCCTAGCTTTGTATCTCAAGATTTGAGAACGACTATGGCTACACTATTCCACTATCCTAACCGACATTTTGAATTTTTGGAAGCGCAAGATTCAAAATCATAGTGTCAGTTAGGACACAGGGAGCTCAGGCTCAGTTAGTTTTGTTTACAGATACAAACAAATAAGTAAACAAACAAACAAACAAACACAACACAAATACATAAACAAGTAAACAAACGAAACATAAACAAATAAACCGATAAATGAGTAGATAAATACCTGAATAAAAAACAACAAACAAATACTATCCCCCCAAATAGTCGCCAATGGAGATGTGACTATTGTATTGGGGTGTCAGTATTTGTCTGTTTTGTTTGTTTGTTTGTTGTTGTTGTTGTTGTTGTTGTTGTTGTTTATTTATGTATTTATCTACTCATTTATTTGTTTATGTTTGTTTATTTGTGTTGCAGATGACAGAACACAACTTTCTGATATTCGCAAAGTTTTAATGTTTGCGAGGTCACAGTGACAGGACACAACTTTCTAATATTCGCTAAGTTTTGATATTTTGCGGGGTCACCGTGAACTCCCAGCTGTCATAAATTAAAACTTTAATAGAAGAAATGTTTGCATATCGCGAATAGTATTCTTCTAAGATGACAACATTAAGTTATTATAAGATCAACAGTGTCAAATAATGACTGGTTACAGACAGTTGGAAGAACAATAACGTGATCACATTGTTTAGCTAGTTTTCATATTTGTCAATATCATTTGCATTGAATTAAGGCGACGGCAACACTTCTATTTTATTCATTTATGGTGCTGATTATTTTATCACCCAACCATTTGAGTATTGTATATTCTGTGTTTATAAGAATTTAATGTTGAAATAAATTATGCATTCATTCTTTGGAAGTGAGAGAGCTGAAGGCAACAGCTAGGCCTAGACAAGGAGCTTTCATCTGCTCCGTGGCTACTTCTAAATGATCGGGGTTAACCATGAACATTTTGTGTAGTTTGAGCTAATTCCCTTTCAAGTCCAAGTTGATCCCGTGTACGGAGAGAGAGAGAGAGAGAGAGAGAGAGAGAGAGAGAGAGAGAGAGAGAGAGAGAGAGAGAGAGAGAGAGAGAGAGAGAGAGAGAGAGAGTGTGTGTGTGTGTGTGTGTGTGTGTGTGTGTACGGAGAGAGAGAGAGAGAGAGAGAGAGAGAGAGAGAGAGAGAGAGAGAGAGAGAGAGAGAGAGAGAGAGAGAGAGAGAGAGATTGAAGGAGGGTTACGTTAACATCAGAGGTCACGTCTATTTGTTACACTTGTTTGTTTGTATCCGTAAACAAATCTAACTGAGCCTGATCTCCCTGTGGTTAGGATAGCGGAATAGTGTAGCGATAGTCCTTATTAAGTATATAGGCAGGCTACCATCACCCATTCTGAGCCTCTCACATGTCATTACACCGAGTTTCCGGGAATTGTTTTTTATCAACAGTTAAATACCCTAGACGACTATTCGTAGAATTTACTCTATTTCAACGAACACCGGAATTCGTTCAGATTTGAGGTCATACTTGAGAAGGGTCGTTGTACTGTTACGCACGCGACATGTATACACATTACTGTTGGCTTTTATTTGCGCCGTCGAATCAGATTCTCATCATATGACAGTGTCGTCACATAAACTCCCACACCCATCCGAACCTCTTCAGTTTTCCTGATAATGTTTACGATAGTTTCTAGTTTTGTCAACCATTTGTCCTCGCACGTGCAGAACCGTGTTTACGACGTCTTTACAAACGAATACGTAGATCACGGATGCAGTGAAACCCATTAATGAATGAGTCAGCTGCAGTGATATCGATGCAATTTTTCAAATGCAGTTGTTTGCCATTTTATAACTGCTTTACACCGTGATGCATTTATCATAGTTAACAGGAATGCTATATCGCTTTGCCTGAGAAATACATTCCATCAAGAAAATAATCTGCCTTTATCACTAGTTCTTTTACAATGTATCATATAGTTCATGCCAGTGCAGCACGTCGACCTCGTGTGTGCCGATACGATTGGAATATTCCATTACTAGATAGGTAAGACGAGCTTCTCGTATGACAACAAATTGTACAGAAAGGTGTCTGCGATATGCTGTTATTTACGCCTAAAATGCAATTCCATATGACTAACTACGCTGCGCCTCTCATTGATCATAAAACCTTGCAGTATTACAGCAACACCGTCGCTAGACAATGTCAGTACCCTTGCCTAAACTACGAATTCAGTGACCCTGTGACCGACATACCTACATGAGTAATCAATGGCGGGAAGTGAACAGCAGACTGCTTTATGCTTTTGCTTTCACTTCGCTGAAAGATTTTAATGCGTGTGACTATTCTCAAGAAAGTATAGTTGGTCATACATCGGCATGGCAGACATGGTGAGCATGGACACATTGTGTAGCTGTACATGTTATGATTAGTGAGCACATACATCAAAAACGGAATTGGATTGAACACGCATGTACATATATATTTGTAGCGACTTGGGACCAACATACCTAAGAGAAGGGTAAGTAGTGGGAGTTCCCGTTTTATTACATCGCAAATCGATAGTTTGGTTACTGTAGACTTTATATTGCAAATTGTATTGTCATCAAGATAGTTTTGTCCATTACCTGTTCTTTCCTTAAAAGTTATTTTCTGCCGAAATAATTGCCAAATCACAGCACATCAGTGAAAACCGTTTTTAGCACAGCAGAACTATTTAGGTTCAGTAGTGCTATAGGCATGGCAAAGTGTCTGTCTGTCTGTCTGTCTATCTATCTATGTGTGTGTGTGTGTGTGTGTGTGTGTGTGTGTGTGTGTGTCAGTGCGGATTTGTGTGTGTAATGACAACTTAAAGTCAAACACCACTGGACCGATTACCATGATATTTGGTGGATATATTACCTAGGGTGTTAGGTGTCTAGTTGGGAAATTGTTCAAATCAAAACAATCTTACCACCGGTGTGTGATTTGGGTCAAAATATGTAATTTTTGGTCAAATAACTTAAACTCAAAAACTACTGGGCAGATCAGTCTGAAATTTGGCGGGAACATTCTTAACCGTGTTTAGATTAAGAATTATTTACAACATGATAATCCCATCAGTGATATGCAAATTAGGGCTAAAAAGTGTCTTTTTGGTAAAATATCTTTAATTCCAAAACTCTTGAGCAGATTGGGCTGAGATTTAATAGGGATTCATCTGGTGGTGTATAGATGAAGAAACATTCAGCATATAATGATCTCATCAGTGATATGCAAATTTTGGTCAAAAACTTATATCTCAAAAAGTACTTGGTCAATGAGACTGAAACTTGGTGAGATGTTTCCATAAGTATTATTCTGCAGATTTTCTTCTAATTTTTTTTACACAATTGGACCTAGCAACCATGACCACGCCCTTAGCAACAACAAAATGGCAGTATGTTTTGGTTAAATAACAACATCGTCTGGTAGGCAAGTGAGTAAACATTCAAAAAAATGTATGCAAATATCCCTAGCAACTATGACCGCCCCATAACAACAACCAAACGGTGAGGTATTTCATAAAGATAACAGGGATTCTTAGGCAAGTAAACACATTGAAAAAGTGTATGCAAACATGCCTAGCAACAAGACCACGCCCATGGCCACAGTCAAATGATGACAGACAAGTGAATAAACATTCTAGCAACACAACCACGCCCTTAGCAACAGCCAAATGATCGCGCATATTGCAAAGATAATAACAGGGTTGGATAAGCTACTGGCTAATCATTCAGCAAATGAACACCTATACCTAGCATGGATTGTATAAGATGTAAAGTTGTGCTACAACACAATTGGCGCTGTTTTAAGTGTTTTCATTCCAAACTGCGTAAGGTGACCGGCGTTTGACCTAGAGCTCACTTCGAGTCGACGCTGTCATTAGTATGTACACAAACGGCTCAAATGTAGTACAAAGTATACCACTGTATATAGTCGTCTGTGTGTGAAGATACGATTCTGTCACGTTCGTCGAAAAGGTTAACTTATGGCCTCTTTTGGGGGGTCAGTCACAGACAAGTAAGAAAGTTTGTGGGTCAGTGGACAATGGTCGGGTTTTGTATAGTACGACATCGTTTTCAAAAGTTTGTTTTTATAGCGAGCACATCTAATGATGTGTTATCCAACCGACAAAGGGCGAACTCAATTGAATTAATTAAATTTTTAATAGAGTTTTCAAATAATAACGCCATCACTTAAATAATTTAGTACCTCGATGTCAGCAGTGTTTGATTTGTGTAAGGTTACATGGTTTACATGCTGTTTTGGAGTACAATTACTCCTAATTAGTAACACGATTACCTATGGCACCTATATATGTTGTTGTTGTTGTTGTTGTTGTTGTTGTTGTTGTTGTTGTTGTTGTTGTTGATTTGTATTGTCGTACAGTTGTTGTTTCTTTTTTATTGATGTCAGCTGATAGACAGTAAAAATACAACACGTGTCTTAAAACAAGAAGGGTGGCAAGCTGACAAATTCCTCTGCATGTACTCAATTGTACAACTATACCGAGATTAGATTGTGGACGAAAGGAACCTGTTAGTGTTACAAACAAGGAAAGTAAACAATTGAACGGGATTAATAGCACTTGGTAACATATTAATAACATATTGGCACAGCAGAGACTTGTTATACATTTCATGATTTGATAGTTTTTGTGACCGGTTTTATGTGAGCACAAAATGCCAGGGGAACTTCTAATTTGTTTGTGAACTAATGTAAAGAGGTCATACAATTGTTCTTATCAAATGATGGAATGTAATATAAGTCTGTGTACTTCCAACAGGCTGTGCCAAGTGTTATTAATCCACTTCAGTTGTTTACTGTCACTGTTTGTAACAGATTCCGATCAGTTCGTCGACGGTCTGGTGTTGGCAGTTATATGTATCACATCAAGTTGTAGTATGTAGTTTATGAGAAGGATGACAGGCAGAAAGAGATAGAATTACTAGGGGCCGCAAAAGGAACGAAGTGGTCGTTGAGATAGGACAATCGACTTTACACTTCAAGGTTTATAACCCTTCAAGTTGATTTTTATTTTTTATTTTTTTAAAATTGTATAAAGGACACCAAGTCTACTTTTAAATTACTGATAACCGAATCGAAACTCCGTCACTGAAAGGCTGAGCACCACGTTACGTAAACATGGAGGACATAGCATTGGAATTAGCTAAAAGACAGGTCAGCAGAGAACTTTCCTGCCAGAACAAGTCTAAAGAGGTGAGATTATCTATTGTATGTTGACGTGCACCATTCAACGCATTGACCGACTGTTGAGACAGGCTAGCGTCAATTTGATACAGTGGGAATTATAATCGCGTTCAGCATATGTGATAGAGACGCATTCAACCGAGAAACATCAAGAAAACTGACATCTGTGTACAATTAATCATAGACGTCCGGAGATAGAGACCAAATAGTGTAAATGATAACCTGTGATCATGATTAATGGGCACAATAAGTTCATGGTTAAAGTATAACACATTCTTGTTTGTTTTATTTATTACACTAATTGTACGAATATAAATTATCCATGTTATTGTTGACTTTACTTGTTTGAATGCGGTTCATGTCAAACATGTGTTTGACCATAAACGTTCGTGAGAGACATATTCAAGCAACGTCTACGGTTTGATGACCAATGAAAGTTCATGCGATTATTATTTATGTATTGTTTGAAAGTACATATATACAACTGTAACATGCACATGTGTACAATCATGACGGTCTCAGCAATTTATGTCACGTAGCCCCCCCCCCCCCCCCCGGGCCCCCACTAGAATAGCGACATTGTTGAGATCACTCACCTCGAACTATTACGTTTGGAAGGCTTATTGTATCTGAGTCATAAAGTTCATTAAATGCTTCAGTGAAGTGGCCCCAAAGTGTGGATGTCATAAAATTACCTAATTTTCGTAAATGTACATAATTATCAATATTCAACTTAAACGAATAATTTTCCTCAATACGGCGTATTCCGGTTATCGAACTTCCGGTTGTTTCGCAGGAAAGTATCGCGAGAGGGCGCACCATATCTGACAAAGTGAGGGCCAGAATTTTCGTCATGGCATCTAATAGTATATATGGCGATGTATGAAGCAGTCAACAAAATGGGCGTAAAAGAACTCCGTGCATTCATAAAAGAGTGGAAAATTACTACTTCTAAATCTACTAGATATCACCAGAAATGCTGTCACCCTTGGTCTTGAAACACTAGAAAATGATAATTTTCTGAGAGAACGGAAGAGGAGACGAATAGTGGATGTCAAGCATCAAATAATAGAACTAATCGACAGCGGAAACATTGAAAGTTGGACGGAGGACCTTCGAAATATACCCGATGTAGACATGATAAACATATTTCTTTACCTTACTGGTGTCTGTTGCTTGACAAAAGAACGATTAGAAAATTACAAATCTGACAACAGCTTCCAATCTGATTAAAATCCGATGTAGATGTTGGCTGATCGTTCATTGCTATTTTACCTTCGTTATTTTGCCTGAATTGACCTCCTTGGTACATGTTTACATTTTTTAGCTTGTCTGATCGCCTCCTCTACGATCAGGCTAAAAAATGTAAACATGTACCAAGAAAAATAATATCAGGCAAAATAACGAAGGTAAAATAGCAATGAACGATTAGCCGACATCTACATCGGATTTAAATCAGGTTGAACAGCTTCCAGCTACAGTCATTGCAATATTGAGAGTTCGGTCGACAATTACCAAGCCACATGTTTATATTGTAACTGATGTCGCCGCATACTTAGGCCTTTCTTGTTTATTAGAACAGTGGTGTAGCACCACAGGTGAAATCATAAAACTTTGTCCGGAAAAAAACATTTCATGTACTGGTTATAAGTTGGCATAAACATATTTGTATTGATATACTCATCTTTACTATCACACTTTGGTTAGCTTGCTATTCTTCATTCAGGACCATCAGTGTATAAAAAAACCCATTGAAGTCGGCAACGAATCATAAATATTGTTATTGTGATTGATGTACCACACCGCCCACCCCTTCAATGAATCGGCCTTCCATGTAACGTTTACGTGGTTCACTCATCATACCATGTCTTATACCGATCTGATTAAAATCCGATGTAGATGTCGGTTGATCGTTCATTGCTATTTTACCTTCGTTATTTTGCCTGAATTGACCTTCGTGGTACATGTTTACGTTTTTGTCCTGATCGGTAGAGGAGGCGATCAAACATGTACCACGAAGGTCAATTCAGGCACAATAACGAAAGTAAAATAGCAATGAACGATTAGCCGACATCTACATCGGATTTTAATCAGATTGGTTTTATACAAGCTGCAATAACTGTAGCGTATATTGTGATTTTGAGGGTTCTTTCCTCTGTTTTTGTACCCTTTTCCGTTCCGATGTTTGACTGGAAGCAATCGCTACAATTTCTCCAACGGTAACGCAAATGGACGAGGTCACACTGAAAACGTGAGTGAGATGTCAGTGTACTACCCGTTTCAAAATGTTGCTACTTTTGGGTTTTCCTCACGGTCGAATTGCAGAGCCAAACTTACGCGAAATATTAGGAGAACAAGAGGTTAATTTGCTATTTCGTTATTTGATGGGCGATAATGCAATATTATAGCGTAAAGTTACGGGGAATGACAGAAAATCTTTAGTCAGTGGTTACGATGCCTATAGACTCTATGCTTTGCGCAACAATGCTCTACAATTCTGGCCCTCACTTCCGGTTCTAAAACAGCGCCCCTAGTGGTCAAACAATCATATCTTTTATCTTTTCGGGGCTTCTTCGATAACCGGAATACGGCGTATTCTCCCTGCAGCTGCGTATGACACACATGCTTCAGAGTTTTGAGATGAGAGAATGTAGTCGTTTTACTGTGCCTGAAGGTCAAGATGATGACAGCGACCACATAGACGGTCCGACTCGGTAAGTGGAACCGAAAAAAAAGGTTTTCTTGGAGAACATTCTCAAAATGTAATTTTGTAACGATTATGTATGTTCTACATGTATAGCTATACAATATATTTATTGTAGACAGGCAATATGAGGGAAAGACTGAAAGACCAGCCGTTGTGGGCGCTCTTGTCACCCTTTTCTATAAGTGAAAGAAGATGCGGAAGCTCCCGGTGATGTATTTCACAGTCTGTTTGTAGATGGGTAAAATCAAAATCATCAAATCTTGAAACTTTGGTTGAAATTAAACGTTGATATTCGACGGTGAAAATGTCGCCCCTTTGTTGTCACAATTAATTGTATTAAGAATAGTTTGTTGTGATTGTGCGACCGTGACGATCAATTTAATAATTTTCTCTCAAATCAGAGCCGTTGAACGACTATGCCATTGTGGGCGTGACAGGTCAACTCATACCGACGAACTATCTGCAACTGAAAGCAAACGATGGGAATCTTCCACTCACACCGATACCAAGAAAACTAATACTTACGGAGAAATTGAGTTCCCGGGTTACAGTGTAAAGCCCGCCAAGGTATGTAGATCAAATTGTGTACACACTTTCGTATCTTCTTGATCCATTATGAAAGTTTTATGTTTTTTAAATAAATAAAATCATTCTTTTCGTTTCGCCGACGGATAGAAAATTGAATAATGCAAGTGAAGATTTTCAACATAGTAATGTGATTGCTGGGGCACCATAAACGTAGTGTATATGCCATTTTGAACAATTCATCTTTTTTTTCAGTATATACGGCTGGAGCACATGACAGATCCCGACAAAATCGTCCAGTTGATGACGCAGTGGTGGGGATTGAGTGCACCAAACCTTCTGATCTCCGTCACTGGGGGCGCTAAAGATTTCATGTTAACCAGTAAACTGAAGGCTGTTTTCCGTAACGGTCTGACAAAAGTTGCACTGAGTACAAGTGAGTTACAACTCCATTATATGCTTAGTCGGCGTTCTTTCTAATGACACATCTTTTTTCATATCTTTGTGGGATATTTCTGTGATGCAGTTAATATCTCCTGGTCACCGTTTGCTTCGATGGTATCATCTGGAAAGCACGTAGAAAAAACATTTTAGTACAACTGAACTGAAGGTTCAGTAGTGCTATAGGCATGGCAAAGTGTCTGTCTGTCTGTCTGTCTGTCTGTCTGTCTGTCTGTCTGTCTGTCTATGTGGATGCGCGCGCGCGCGCGCGCGCGCGTGTGTGTGTGTGTGTGTGTGTGTGTAAACAACTTAAAGTCAAAAACTGCTGGACTGATTGCTTTGATATGGTGGTCATGTCACTTCTGGGGTCTAGTTGGGAAATTGTTCAAATGAAAATGATTGCTTCAGAGATGTGGGTTTTGGGTCAGAAAATGTGATTTTTGGTCAAAAAGCTTAAACTCCAAAACTACTGGGCAGATTGGCATGAAATTTGATGTGGACATTCTTAGATGTGGGTAAATTAAGATTTATTCATGACATGATGATTCCTCTGGTAATATGCAAATTAGGGCTAAAAATGTGTCTTTTTGGTCACAAACCTATAATTCCAAAACTACCTGGCAGATTGGGCTGAAATTTAACAGGGCTGAAATTTAACAGGGATGCAGCTGTGGGTGTATAGATGAAGAAATATTAAGCATATAATGATCTCATCAGTAATATGCAAATTAGGTGAATTTTGGTCAAAAATTTCTCTCAACAAGTACTTGGTCAATGAGACTGAAATTCTGTGAGATGTTTCTACAAGTATTATTCTGCAGATTTTCTTCAAAATATTTTGACGCAATTGGCCCTAGCAACCATGGCCACGCCCTTAGCAACAACCGAAAGGCAGTATATTTGCTCAAATAACAACACCATCTGGTAGGCAAGTGAGTAAACATTCAAAATATTTTGGCACAATTGGCCCTAGCAACCATGACCACGCCCATAGCAACAGCCAAACGGCCGTGTATTTTACAAAGATAACAGGGATTAATAGACAATTGAACAAACATTCAAAAAATGTATGTAAATTTGCCTAGGAACAAGACCAGGCCCATAGCAACAGCCAAATGATCACATACATTGCGAAGATAACACGGATTAAGACAATTGAAAAACATTCAAAAATGTATGTGAATTTGCCTAGCAACAAGACCACGCCCATGGCACCAGTTAAATAATCACATATATTGCAAAGATAACAGGAATTGAAAGAGAAATGAATAAACATTCAATAAATGTACGCAAATGTGCCTAGCAACATGACCACGCCCATAGCAACAGCCAAATGATCACGTATATTGAAATGATAATATCAGGAATTCATACACAAGCGAACAAAAACATTCAAAAATGTATGCAAATATATCTAGCAACATTACCACGCCCATAGCAACAGCCAAACAATCGCGTATATCGCAACATAGCAACATGGTTGGATAGGCAACTGGATAGTCATTCAACAAATGAACACCTATTGTTAGCATGGACTAGCATATGGATAAACATTTTTAAAAACTGTACAGTTGTGCTACAACGCCATTGGTGGTATTTTCATTACATGTTTTGTCACATAAAACCCGCCACTAACACTATTAGATAGTTAGAGTGGGATAGAAGTCTAGTTTTATCGTTTCGTCAAGTTTAATAAATACTTTGTATTATAAACAATCCCGAAATTACAATCCCGAAATTGGAAACAAATGCGTAGTTCATTATTCATACAGCTATTATTAACCAAGTCTTATGTATAGTAACATTTCTTTGTTACCATGGTGTTCAGATGCATGGATTATAACTGGAGGCACTCACACTGGTGTCATGAAACATGTTGGCGAAGCTGTACGAGACTACACCCTCGGAAGTGGTTCCTACGGTAGGCGAAGCATTGTCAACATTGGCGTCGTACCATGGGGGGTCGTGCACAGACGTCAACGTCTCATCAATGAAGGGGGCAAGGTAAGTATCCCAATACACTCGTGTCTAACCGACCTTGACATATTAATTGCTTCTACGCCAAGCGTCGCCAGTTGCCACCCCATTAAATTGGACTACCCATTGTTGTTGAGTCCGCACTATTTATTTTACAGAGTACATACAAAGTACGGTATCTGGTTGAAGATCCTGTAGGTTTAGAAGCATCCCTTGATCCTAACCATAGTCATTTTATACTGGTTGACAATGGAAGCAGTGGTAGTTATGGTACAGAAATCGAGCTGAGGGGCAAATTGGAAAGGGCGATTTCTGAGATTCATCAAGGGAAAGGTAGGTTGTTTATCTATTACATTCCGAGTTATTGTGAATTTATGGGCCACATCACCTTTATCTAGCCAGTATTCTCCGGGAAACAGTTTTCGCACTTCTACATTAAAATCTTTTTCATCAGTTACGTAAAATATTAAGATTAGATGTAGTCACTTTCTGCATGATTTAAGCATAATGTTTAGCTTTAGTATAAATTAAATATATATTTTCGGATGCTCACAACTTAGCTGAGCTCCCCAATAGTACGTGTATGTGTATGTTCACCAGTCTTTGCAATGCCTTCATTTAATTTGAAAGTCTCAATACTCGGTGAAGGGCGGACATTGTTAGATAGTTGGTTCCACAGAATCCGGGCAGCGTAGCTGAAAGATCGATCTCCATACGAGTCCTGTTCTGGGAACCTTGGGTGTTGTATGATGACTTGAGCACAAAGATCTTGTAGGGTTGTTAACTACGGTAAGTTCAGCAAGATATTGAGGGATATATACTAATATATATACCCATCGATTTTGACTATTTAGGTTGGCAGGTATAAAGTAGATTCAGTAATCTCATTCGAACCACGCATTCTTTTCCTTTGACATAATAAGAAAAAACTGCTATAATGATTTACCTAAAACGTCGTTTCTCCTTTTTTAGATAAAGATGGAAATTTGATGATTCCGACTGTTTGTCTGGTATTAGAAGGAGGGCCTGGTACTCTTGAAACTGTGAGAAGTGCTATCTACAATAATACACCTGTTGTTATTGTTGCCGGATCAGGAAGAGCAGCTGATTTACTGACCTGGGCTGTAAGAAACGTTCGAACGGAAAGAACAAACTCTGTGCTCAAGTAAGTGCATGTAGTAACAACAATCTAAAACAGTGCATCTGTGTTTCATTTTCTATCTATTTTGATGACACTCTGGGTGACGCTCGTGAAGGTTTTCTTTTTTTAAATGACAGCTAATCTGCATATTTACAATTAATATGCACGGATATACTCGACATGCAATCATGGGCGAGACCAAGTGTCGTAATAGTATGGCATTAAGACACAGTACCAGAATTTGACGTAGAACGTTAACGGTAATCAAACATTCCTATATGTCTTCATTGTTAAGAACATTCCCACCAAGAACGGGCAAGAACGGGAGCTTAAATTTACTTGAAAGTGTATATGGCACGAGCAATAGTGCAGGAGGATTTGCATGTGATGATGTCGTTGAATTCGAATAAACACGACCTCCAGCTAGGGCTCGGCATTCTTAACTGGAATACCCAAGATTCTACCGACTCTGGTATTTCACATTGTGAATAGAAAGAACGTTACCACAAGTATGTAGCATCAACGTAGCTTCCAGATTTGACGATTTTCTATTAAAAGTTTATAGTAGACGTATTACATGAAAAATAACAATGGAATATCACTGGTTTGGATATTATAAATTACAACGATTGCATATACGTTTTGATAATAGAAAACTGAAGAATGAAGCACAAAATATATTCGGGCTTCAACTGGTGGACAAAGTAGTCAGTCTTGTTCTGGATTGTATGAAGAAGGAAACCTTAGAACTAATTACAGTTTATGAACTTAATGCAAAGGGCTTTGCAATGGATATTGATGTAGCTATTTTACAAGCCTTGCTCACAGGTATGTTATTATTTTAATCATTTTATAATCACTCGAGTCCATAGCAAACTAGTTAACATTATATTAAATCGTGACAAAACAAACAACGTTTAAATTCGTTCATAAATAGCTTTCGCCGTTGGGAGTGTAAGCAATTATTTGTAAAGAATGTACATCTATAATTTTATTTCCAAAACGAGTAATTAACCCAACAATTAATATATTCAGTAAAAGAATCTCATTCACTTTCTATTTCTTTACTTCTATCATAGCAAAGAAAGCTGACAAAAGGGGACAATTACACCTAGCCCTGGCAATGAATCGGATTGATATTGCTGAAAGTGTCATGTGCCAAGCAGGTAGAAGCTGGAAGGTATGACGTCAGCACTATGATTAAAGCATGGTTTGAAATCCATAAGACATTGCACTAGAGTCTTTGACAATTATTGCAATAATAATTGAAACAAGAGACGTAGGGAACAGGACAGAATCTTGTTTTCTGTCAGTCATTTACAAGAAGTATACATTTATATTGAAAGAAAGATAGAGAAATACTGTACTATTTTATCACACACTGGTAGCAACTCGGACTGAGACTTACTAACTTTTTATTTAAAACTCCTTTGGTAGATTTCACGATTGACTCATAATACCATACCCCCTGCACAGTACTGAATCACCCGTGGATAGACTTCTTCGTGAGGCTGTACACATAATGGCGCAATAAATCCAATCAAATTGATTTTTGAGTCCACACCCTCAAATCAGCGTCTCCAACCTGATCACGAGTTCATGGTGTTACTCTCTACTTGTGAATAAAATTGACCTCTAATTAATGTCGAATTATATTTATAATTTAACAACTGTCTGTGTATGTGTTATTAACTGTCAGTTATAAGTGCAGTTTTAAAGTCACTGAAATATTACCAAATAGCTAACATAGACCGTGTCTGGGCGACCTGTTTATATCACCCATTGAGTTCACAGAAACACTTGTACAGTGGATTTCAAAATACCGTTCAGCTCCAATGTTTGATACAGCCACACATATCTCAATAAGAAACTGCACATCTACACTTTAATAGCAAGATGTCAATTAATTGCTGTATTTTGTCAATGAAATAAACCTTTTAAACTGAGAGGCACGCTGTCAGCTCATTTTATCCAGAGAAAACGTTGCAAGTAACTGAATTTGTTATGTGGCATAGTTTCTTATTAAAGTTCTACATGATTGCATCAGAGAAGTTAAGCTGTACGGTATTTTGGATTCGCTGTATGTCACTGACATAGTATTTTTAATTTTCTGGGTGTGTTTATTCTCCTAAAAAGGTTTGTTTCTCTTTGAAGAAACGAGCATCAAGATGCAAAAAACTCCATTGAGCAAAGATTTTTGTTTTGTTATCTATAGGTTGAGGACAGACACCAATTACTCGAAAAGGCGTTTATCAATAACCAGGTTGAATTTGTCAAGTTGTTCATTGAGAATGGCGTTGATCTTCGTACATTTTTGACGGTGAAGAGGCTGACAACACTGTACAATAAGGTAAGACTAATGACTACTTTCAAGAATGCATGATTTCCCCATTTTCCTCGTCGCTGTTTGTTTTTCATTTGACATTGAAAAGAAAATTCCTCTGAGTATTGTCGAACAGTACTGCTACTAGGGTAAATTTGAAAGCTATGGGAAACGTAACAGCCATCTCTGACCATCTTGAAAGGCGTATTGGGGATACCATCGTTTCAATGGTAAACATTTTGTTAAACGTTTATGTAAGTGTAAAAACAATCTATCACCTTCAGAATTACCACGAAGAATCCATTACTGGTTCCCAGACAGAGTGATTTAAACTTTGCTTCTCCACACATATATTCCGGTGGATAAACAAATCTCTTTGTCGATTAGAATATAATTGAATATTTTGCATCTGCTATATGGTACAGTTATAATTATTTATACTTTCTCCTACAACACTTCTTTATAAACGTGAATCATCGGCTCTTTCTTGGGTCTATGAAAGGATTTCCAATAAATTTTATCTCTCCATTCGAACCAAGGATATGTTTTTTAAGTAATGGTCCATCAAAAGTTCATTGCCACGATTGAAACTCAATCTGCCTTCATTGCAATTGATATTTGTATTATTGATAAGGAAATTTCTAATGTTTATATTTTACAGATAAGACATACCACTTTATTGTACAGACTGTTAAAGAAAGTGAAATCACGAAGCGTAACGAAAAAATGTGTAAGTTTGGAAGATCCGTGTATAAAATTTAGCTTGCAAATGTTATTAAACAATGTATCAAGATCAGTGAGACTGATCACAAAGTTTTATGTTGAGATAGACACAATAAAGATAACATACAAACATCTCTTACAGAGTGTCTGCTCTGTATTTTGTTAGTCTGCTCTGTATTTTGTTAATAATAACAAAAACAAATACAATGTAACAACATACAGAGCAGACACCGTGTAAGGGATGTGTGTGTTATCTTTATTGTGACTATCTCAACATAAAACCTTGTGGTCAGCCACACTGATGGTGACACATCATTTAATAGCATTTGCCAGCTAAGACGAAATCTATTGCTGAACTTTGGTAGACAAACTTTGTATGTTGTATAATGTAACATGTCCATTCGGACCTTATTGCTGACTTGACTATTGAATATTTTTTACACTAAAATATTGTGTAATTTAAGTTTCAGTTTGGTGTTGGTGTTGTTTTGTTTTTGTTTTTGTTTTTTTTTTTCTGAAAAAAAATATAAACATGGATTTTTCTTCTGTACCACTTAATTGAAAAAACACTAAACAAAATTCGAGGGAAAAAAGAAAGAAACTTAATTTTGCTCTCTATTTTACTTTTTCAAATATCTGTGAGAATGACATGGGTTGAAGAAAGTATTGGCATTTTTTAAAGCTTTAATACTATGTAGTGAAAAATAAACAATAAGTCAAATACAAAACCATCAGCTCTCAATACGCAATGTTATCAGATGCCCAGTATTTCTAACTGTTTCAATGGGGAGCTCACGTATCGAATCAGTGTGACACTTTTCCGTATCACCTTTTGTTTGGACAAATATGAGAAGTGGTGAGCTCACCGTTTGCGTGTTCAGTGATTCTACCGTTGTCTGTTTTTCTCCCAACCTGTATGTTTTTCATATCAAGTATGTGGATATGTGATTCAAATAATGTTTCCACCTCACTACATCTGGTATATGATAAAACCTTTACGGATTTGGTTATTTTATGGGTACGGGTCAACACATAAGTTTTAGTGAGTACATGCCCTACCACAACTCAGCCTACAAGTAGGCGGGTAATTTGATCTGCACTGAGTACTTTGCATTCTCGCTGTTTACTGTGGTTGTGATATCACTCCTCCTGAAGCTATTGTAATGAGACTCGCCGATAACTTCCATATATGGTCATTTTCCGAAATATCTTATTCCATAATGCTGTAGTGAGAAGCGAAAGCTCCCACTGCCGAATTTACCCGAACGACCGCATCGCATCGGTGGAATTCCACTCATAAATGCGCGCGCGGTCGTTTAGGGGTCGGGCTATTATGGCGTACAACCTCTGTCCCCAACTTAAAACTCATCCGAGCCATACATGATTATGCTCGCCTTAGATAACCCTGTCGGTTGTTTTCTGGTGTATGTAAAGGCTAGATTGTCGTATGGGTTAATATCCATTTATGTTCTGCCTTGTTTTTCAGCAAAGAACCACGAGGTTCACGCTACGTGATGTTGGACATCTCATCAAAGATTTGGCTGACAATACCTATGAAGTTCTATATTTACGACATGACAATAAATATCAAGTTCAGGATGGGGATCAAAATAGCAATGAAGGTATTTACGGAAATCAAGCTATAGGCAAACTAAGATTTTAAAAAAGTAAAACCACTGAAACTATTGTTACAGCATGTTGATACATATTATGTTATCTGTGTACGTGAAAATTGATGTAGTTAAACTCGCAGTAGCGCTGCCTCTTTGATTAGTGGGTTTTCCTCACGTGACTGCAGATTTAACATCATCCAGTGCTTCCACTATCTTGGTGATTATATCAACACAGGGTGATTATATTAACATATTAACGAAGGATCCACTATCACCCACCTGTATTATCTAGTATATGCAACAACGATAGCTTTAGTTTTTATCTATTTTCTTGACCATGTTTGAGTTAGAGTCACACACTTTTACACTCCAAACCTTATAGTTTTATTGCCTATATCCATTAGTCGATGTCGTTGTTTCCTTTAGAAATCGGTGTCTTCGCTAAACCCCGACGAGAGCTGTTCCTCTGGGCTGTGTTTCTAAATCGCCACGAGATGGCAAAGTTATTTCTAGAGAGCATGAGTGATGCCATGGCAGCAGCATTGGTGGCGAGTCGGTTTTTGAAATCAATGGCGGAGAGAGAAACTGATGAAGACAACCGTTTGAGATTGACGGATAGGACACAGTAAGTGGGAGCCAGTATTTGCGATATCACTGGATATAGATAAGAACTCAGACCACTAAAAGAAGACCGTAAATGTGTGTCCATTAGAATGTATATATTTATTTATGTAAATATTTCTAGATCATTAAATGTCATTGTTGGCAAGATGAGAAAAGGAAATCTTGAAAAATCGTTCACATTGAAGATAAGGCGTAAAACAAATTGTGTGCTTCCGATCACATTCAATTTTAAAATAGGTGGGGTAGGTTAGATTTTTTTTTTTAATTTATTTTTCGTATGTGTGTATCTAGTTCAGGTAGTTATGTTTTTCTGTTGTTTTCCATATAGTTTCTGTGTTATTGGCTTCTTCTCATCAGATGTACAGCCATTACAGATTTGAAGAACAGTTTTATATTGTCTTTTTCAGTTGATGTCAGTTTCCGCATCCACTATTTCTTGCGAGACTTCACAATGTTCGCGTGTTTTTTTCTCGAATATGTAAAAAAAAATTTGGGGTCTGCGTGAAAAACTAGGTGGGGTCGGGTAACCGGAACCAAACAACTTTTAAATGTTAAGGAAATTAGCTGGGTAGCTGCAGGAAGAAAGGTTCTCAACATGGTTCAATCACTGTTATGTTGTCTTTCATTCTTAGAGAATATGAGCAGCTGGCCTATGCTATTTTGACAGAATGCTACAACGCCGACGAGGAAGCTACCCTATTGTTATTAGTTCGACCTCTACACTTCTGGGGAAATTCTACATGTTTGCGTTTAGCGATAAGTGCTGATGACAAGAACTTCGTCGCTCATACTGCTGTACAAGAGCTACTAAGTAGAATTTGGTACGGAAATGTTGACAGTGAACGCACGTCAACTTTGAGTGTAAGTCAAAGTTGTCTTTTGATGATGCAGAACAAATTATGTGAGCAAACTAGGAGATAATTGACTTACAAAGGTTATAATGTTTGAGCAGTTCAACTTAGTACAATAAGAACAATTGAGCTTTCCATCTGCCCATGTCGACGATAGTGTTCAGAATGACGTATTCCAAATTATCGGAATCGTCGATCTACAAAGGTTATGTCAACCCACCTATCAATATAGAACCCAAGTGTTCGTGTGTTTTAGCGTTATAGTGAAAATGGGTTGTGACGGTAGATGTGACCATGCATAGACTTCAGTCATTCTATTAAATGGCACTCATTGGCTGTCCACAAAACGCGTGAATCACATATACATGTAATATTTTTTCTTTTCCTTTGACCATACTCTGCTGATGAATGATTTTTAGTCTAACGCGTAATATACTCATATAGGCATGTTAACAATTTTATGTGTATTACTTACAGTTATTTTGCTGTTTGTTGTTTCCACCACTGCTGTATTGTGTTCTGACTTTTCGAGAGCCACACGTCACATATGACAACGACGAATCGGAATTCACTTCACTTGACCAAGGGACTACTGTTTACAAATCTGAGGTAGATAGATATATTGATATACAATGTGATGTATTGATGGATGGATATATGTATACACGTATGTATGTATGTATGTATGTATGTATGTATGTATGTATGTGTGTATGTATGTACGTACGTATGTATGTATGTATGTATGTATGTATGTATGTGTATGTTATTATGTATGTATGTATGTATGTATGTATGTATGTATTTATGTATGTACGTACGTACGTACGTACGTAAGTGTGCTTGCATGCATGCATGCACGTACATACGTATGTATGTACGTACGTACGTACGTACGTGTGTGTGTGTGTGTGTGTGTGTGTGTGTGTGTGTGTGTGTGTGTGTGTGTGTGTGTGTGTGTGAACTGGTGGATGGACGGACAGACGGATGAATGGTGGATGCATGCAAGCCCCTTCATCCAACTCTACTTTCCAGACACCACGATAATCATTATGGAATCACCTACCACAATGTGCTGTTGCCATTCAATCTTAAGAAACTTTCAAAACCTACAACAAAAGCCCCATGTGTCCATTTATATGCCAACTACCACTCTCATAAGAATTTTGCAGTTATAGCCCTGGCCCTAGAGGACCGATTTAGGAAGTGAAGACTACAAGATACGAGGCATAGTATGAATGAATGAATGAATGAATGAATGAATGAATGAATGAATGAATGAATGAATGAATGAATGAATGAATGAATGAATGAATGAACGAACGAACGAACGAACGAGTGTGTGTGTGTGTGTGTGTGTGTGTGTGTGTGTGTGTGTGTGTGAGTGTGGTGTTGGCTGCATACATATGTGTAATTATATACTTATCTTTTTTAGGTGACCCATGACGTAGATAGTACACCGTTGGTAAAACTAAACCGTGACCATCGTTTAAGGTATGTAGCCAAACTTTCGAAACAATGTAATAATTTCATATTGCTTTACATGGAATAGCCTTTTATCGCCTTTAAGAATGAAATGTATGTTTGTTCTAAACTACAGCCAACCCATATATTGAAATATCAAACAAGATGGATACATTTGATTGTCACCATTTTGGAGCCAGGACCAGTGTGGCCGAACAGCGACCACAGTTGTTGTAAAGTTAACATCCCTGAATCCACCGTATGAAGGTATAGATAAATACATGCTCTATTGAAGTGTCTGCAACATATTACCCTACATGGTCAAGAAGGATAGAGTAACCGACTGACTATACATGGTATCACATCAATGTTGTCATACACTTTATGTTATAGCATAGAAGAAGGCAGTGCCTCCTTGGGTTCAAATGAAGGCATCGACATTCGAGCAAAAAAGGATCTTAGGCCCTTTCAGAAGTTCGTCAGCTTTCTGGATTCTCCTGTTGTCAAATTCTCCTACTGCACAGTAAGTGTGTTGTAGCTTAAAGGGGGATATCCACTCCTAGGAAATAAAGGCATTTTGATGAACACATGAGTTCTGGAGAGTTATTTCATGATTTAACATATCATAAATTTAACATACCATAAAACACTTAATTGAAACTTGTTTCACATTCATTGTCCTAGCTGTGACCCAGTATTGTTCCTGGGAATTAGCAGACATGCAAATGTAGTAGATGAACAGTACATGAATATTTATTGTTAATCTTAAACATATGCATATCTGCTCATTTCTATGGGGTAACACTGGACCAGTACTAAGACATTCACAAATACGAAATAAGATTAATTTTGTGTTACTTGACAATAGCGCGAAATGAATGTGATGTGGAATTATGGAATGTCTCTCCAGAACCTGAAGTTTACCAAAATGTCTTTATTTCCTGGAGTGGTGTTCCCTTTAACATTTAAACACCTTGTTGGTAGAAGATCAGGCAAATGCCATAGTCTATGCGATATATGGATGTTGGTTGTCCAATTTGCTATAGTGTTCATGTCATGTTGTGTTTTGAAGTGAATTGTTGATCGATGCAACTCGTAATAAGAGTAGTAGAAATATATCCCAAAACAGATGAAAGAAAAAGTGATCAAACAACGACCAAAGGCAGGTTAATTTGATAATAGTATAACTGGTTATATATTATTATTATTTATTAATATAATTATTATATATTATTTATTTAATTATTATTATTATTATTATTATTATTATTATTATTATTACAGGTGAAGGGGTTTAAATATTATATAACAATAAAGCAGTGTGTGCGAGACAATTTAGAGGAATGGTGGCTTTTGGTCCAATTGTCAATAAAATGTATTCGTTTGAGCATATATTTGCTATGCGGGCTCATATTTGCTTAGCTGGCTGATATTTGAGGGCGCCTTTTCACAACTTTATCTGTATATACTGCATTCAATTTGTGAGAGTCTAAAATATAATAAAAGTAATTTCAAAATTGCATATCAGAAAAATAAAAAAGTAAAGGGGTTTAATATTATATAATAATGACAAAAACATATTAGGATGAAGCTTATACTTCCCTGGTAGAACCTTGTAGCATATGAATTCGGAGCCAGGTTTACATGTCTTGTGTTGTCGACCTACAGCACACTACTTTCTAAATATAAAATGTCACAGAAATGATCTGATATTTTTGTACTCGTATTTTTTATCGTGTGTATGGCTGTATTTTGAATAATATGTTTCTCTATAATAATTCGCTTTCAGTTTTGGTATGTCATCTTCTTGCTGTTGTTCAGTCGTGTTCTTTTGGTTGACTACAAGAAGCACTTGTCGACACCAGAAATTATGTTAATCATATGGGTCACAACATTTGTATTCGATGAAATACGACAGGTAATAGTTAATAAATATACACACTCACCTCACTCACATATGCACACATATATGTATGTATGTATGTATGTATGTATGTATGTATGTATGTATGTATGTATGTATACACATGCATGCATGCATGCATGTATGTATGTATGTATGTATGTATGTATGTATGTATGTGTGTGTGTGTGTATGTATGTATGTATGTATGTATGTATGTATGTATGTATGTACAATGTATGTACGTATGCATGTACATACATACATACATACATACATACATACATACATACATACATACATACATACACGCACGCACGCACGCACGCATACATTACATACATTGCATACATACATACATACATACATACATACATACATACATACATACATACATACATCCATTACATACATAGTACATACATACATACATACATACATACATACATACATACATGCATGTACGCACACACGCACGCACGCACGCACACATACATTACATACATACATACATACATACATACATACATACATACATACATACATACATACATACATACATACATACATACATACATACATACATACATACATACATACATACGCATTTACGTTTTGATCATCAAATTGACGTTCGGAAGCACACAGTTGTATAAAACTGGATTAAATAATGACAACGAAAGTAAAAACGATGGACAATGTGAGGAGAAATAATCAGGCAGAATATTGGAAAAGTAGATCTCCCAAAATATATAATATGAAAAACTACTACTGGTGTTGACGAGGTATTTTACACCACATGAAAATATGCATTGATCAACAACTGACGCCATACACATTATTTCATGTAACTTTTGAACAAAAGGAGGCTTGTTTTATCTGATATTTTAGCTAATCCAGCGGGAAACATCTGGGTTTTATATGAAGATCACAAGTTGGATATTTGATGACTATTGGAACATTATCGATTTTATAAGTCTGGGTGGTTTCTATGCAGCAATTATTGTTAAGTACAGTGGTGATTTGGATGCTGGAAGATACATATTGGCTGTGGATATCCTGTTCTTCTATATCCGAATAATGCATATATTTTCAATCAATAGAACAATAGGACCTAAACTGATCATGATAGGAAAAATGGTATGTTTTAGATGGATGGATGGTCTATCTATCTATCTATCTATCTATCTATCTATCTATCTATCTATCTATCTATCTATCTATCTATCTATACCTATATGTCTATCTCCACAACATATCGTGTATCAATGGTATACATAATGCCATATAAGCAAACTCTGTCTATCTATCTATCTATCTATCTATCTATCTATCTATCTATCTATCTATCTATCTATCTATCTATCCATCTATTCTTATATATCTTCCTGATCTGTGAATGTATTACTGCATGTTTTGTCAGCATCTAATATTTTCATGTCTAAATTTACATATTGTTACATTGTATCATTTCTGTAGATGGTCGACCTGTTCTTCTTCGTCGGTATCATTTGTGTGATAATGATAGGTTATGGAGTATCTGTACAAGCCATCCTGTATCCCGACGAACAACGGACGTGGCCCATAATGAATGGAATATTCTACAAACCTTACTTCCAAATATATGGAGAATTATTCTTAGAAGAATTTGAAGGTATAACTCAAGAAATTATAAAATCGTTCTGTATAAACAGTCATGTACAAGTGATTATTTGTTTAACAGTGGCCATATGGATGAGAATTGTTCAGTTATTTTGGATTTTTAATTCATAGAACAACTTTACTATGGTTTTCTACTTGCAGAAAACAATGTGAAATAACATATATAGACCAAGTTCTTGTTCGCAACCCAATAATAATATGTGAAAAGTGTTTGTTATTGTACGTACAGTAACAAATCTTTTTCCAATTAAATTGACAACAGTGCATCGTCATTTTGCTCTTCTGGTACATTTCACAGATCACAGCTACAATATACAGAGACTCCATTCTGGTGTCATTTTAATATTTTTTAATTTTTTTTTTCAAGTTGAAGGTTGCACGACGAATGAAACAAGCATATTGTCTGGTGAGCCAAGGTGTGAGAGATACCATACATTGGTAATAATTTTATTGGCTGTGTACATGGTGCTGTCTAACATTCTTCTGGTGAACCTGTTAATTGCTATGTTCAGGTAAGCATCACATCTTTGTTGTTGTATTTCGTATGACACACAAGGTAAATGAAAAACTTAAACATTATCATTGCTTTACATTCAATGTTTTTTGGTTATTTTTTTGTGTTTTTTGGTTTGTTTCATTTCGATTCCATCATTTTACTATACCTGTTACCATAAATAGATATAAAAAATACATCTAACAGTTAAAGTTTACACCATATTACTGATCAGAGATTGTAATTCTACGCTAAAAAACATTATACGCGTAAAATTAATTATTGCAGGCACCATAATGTTATCATTTTAGCAAAAGAATTTGACCAAATTAAGGACATGCTACTTATAGTCAAAGCGTTTGCTCTGTTGTATTTAATAAGGTTTTATCAATTTAATATTAGTTAGGGATCCAATCCCAGGTACTCTTTACAGGGGAGCTATAAGAATTACATGGTTTTATAAGCACAACTGAACTGAGGTTCAGCTAAAAATGTGTCTTTTTGGTCAAAAATCTATAATTCCAAAACTACTGAGCAGATTGGGCTGAAATTTAATGGGAATGCATCTAGGGATGTATGGATGAAGAAATATTAAGCATACAATGATTCCATGAGTGATATGCAAATTAGGTGTAAAAATGTTCATTTTTGGTCAAAAACTTATATTTCAAAAAGTACGTGGTCACTGAGTCTGAAACTTGGTGAGATGTTTCTGAAAGTGTTATTCTGCAGATTTTCTTCAAAACATTTTGAGAAAATTGGCCCTAGCGACCATGACCACGCCCTTAGCAACAACCAAATGGCAGTATATTTTGGTCAAATAACATCATCTGGTAGGCAAATGAGTAAACATTCCAAAAATGTATGCAAATACCCTAGCAACCATGACCACGCCCATAGCAACAGCCAAACGGTCGTGTATTTCACAAAGATAACAGGGATTAATAGACAATTGAATAAACATTCAAAAAATGTATGTAAATTTGCCTAGCAACAAGACCATGTCCATAGCAACAGCCAAATGATTACATATATTGCAAAGACAATATCAGGAATTCATACACAAGTGAACAAAAACATCTTAAAATGTATGCAAATATATCTAACAACATGACCACGCCAATAGCAACAGTCAAATAATCACGTATATTGCAATGATAACAACAGGAATAGAAAGACAAATGAATAAACATTCAAAAAATGTATGTAAATATGCCTAGCAACAAGACCACGCCCATAGCAACAGCCAAATGATTACATATATTGGAAAGACAATATCAGGAATTCATACACAAGTGAACAAAAACATTTAAAAATGTATGTAAATATATCTAACAACATGACCACGCCCATAGCAACAGCCAAATGATAGCATATATCGTAAAGATAGCAACATGGTTAACTGGATAGTCATTCAACAAATGAACACTTCTTGTTAGCATGGACTACCATATGAATAAACATTTTAAAAAACTGTACAGTTGTGGTACAACGCCATTGGCGGTATTTTTTCTTTTGTTTCAGACCAACTTTTCCTACAGCTCTGTTTTTTCACAACTACATTTCAGTGCTAATCCGAAGTCGGCCTTTAAAGGTAAAAATAACCACTTTGTCTTGAATATTTATTTAATCCACAGCTATACATTTTCCAAAGTGCAGGATCACACCGATTTATTTTGGAAATTTCAAAGGTATGGACTTATTGCGGAGTATCAGTGGCGTCCAATGTTATTTCCACCACTAATAATCTTCTCGCATATTCGGATGTGTGTTCAAGCAGTCTTGGGTCATTGCTGTCCCAGGATCAGACGTGGCAAAAGAACTCTGAGTAAGTAGATACTTCTTGTTATTAGTTTACCAATAACTTTTAAAAAATACATGCACGTTTGATGAGAAAAGAACGGGGTCGTAAGCAGAGGGGGGGGGGCTGAGTATTAAATGGTGACTCTAAAGAGTGAATCACAGTCATATAAATGAATGTAATGGTGGGCTGGGTGACGATACCAGTATAAGATATTCTTGGCTCTTTTAGAATCATTTTCTGGTCCTGGCTCTTAATTTTGCTTTTTTCTAATTGTCTTTGTTGTTTATCTAAGTTGTTTCAATATGTACCAAATAAAATAATGGGTTACCTTGTTTTTAGGACAAAGGTTGACAGTCAAAGAAGATAAACTATTAAGCTTGTTTGAATTGATTCATATGGAGAGGTACTTTGCAAGAAAACAACACGAGGAATCAACAAAAATGGACGTTGAGATTAAAGAGGTGTTTCAAAAGTAAGTTAAGATTTATTTAATGGTTGTTTGTAAATCGTTACTTGAGGTCGGTCAAGACGAAAAGTGGAATCATAGTGGTCGGGTAGTTAGAGAGGCCGTGATTGAATCTGTATATATTTCAGGTCAAAGTCTCGCCGACGCCGCCGCCGTCGTTTGTTTCTGATTAGCTAAATTCGGTCAGCAATATTTGAACTACGCTTGTTCGCTAGTTAGTCCTGGTATATAGTTAGGGACCTGGTAGGACAGCAGCTGCCATGTGAATGCTTTCATCCTAATCGCTTGCAATGGCTGCAGTGGCTTGTATATTCTCCTCCCTGGGGTTGAGGATGTTATATAAACGGTCGATGCGCCAATGTAGGTATGTAACATGGGTAATAATTGTCCAGCGCCATGACACGACATCCACCGTGGAAGGCACTTTATCATGTAAAAAATATTATAAATGTGTGCACTATTATAATATTTGTAAACTTACAATTTTTTCCGTTAGCCTATTGCAGAGCTGCCATTGTATTGAATATCAGATTTAGACAGGTGTGTGTTCCTAAAATGCAATATCCAACATATACGCTAGTTGTACATATTATTTTAATCGAATGATGAACTCATTTCCAAATTGTCCAATTAACAATTCTTAATTTGTAATTTTATTAACCACGATTGCACACGTTACAGAGGCTCAATAGCGACTTGTTCACCTCGTATTTGTTTGTATTTGTTTATAGAGTGGATTCTTTGATGAAGCACATGGAATTTGTGGAAAGTCAGGTATTGAGATATTGATAATAAGATAAATGTACCACGGTCGTCCAAAAAGCGGCAATGGTTATGATGATAACTTCAGTAGCTTGTAACAATAAGGTAGTATGCACTGTAAAAGGCATACCAATACCTAACATATTGTCCAACATATTATAACTAAAGTTACATCACATTCCGAATAACTTGTACTTCTAACGAGGCAACATAGCAACATTCACCTATATACTACTGTATCAACATTCAGGTATATTCATCCAACCTTTAATCTTAACGTTCTATCAGCAACTTTTGTAGAAAGAAAGATTTTGAGTTGGAAGTAAAATAATCAAACAATATTGTAAAAAAGGGGTTAAGCAAGCTAACAATTTAAGTATACCACAAGAAAGCAATGCAACTTTATTTTCACTTTTTCCATTAGTTTGCATAAACCTAATATTTTCTCAAGATATACTGTTCCTCCCTTTACATATTTCAATCCCTGCTTTGGCGTCTCGATAATACTGAAATATTTCAGCTAGATAAATTTCTCTGTTTTGAAGTAGCCATATGGATGAATATTGGATATCTATTTTGGATTTTTAACTCAATTTTTTTATCATGGCTCCCTTCTTGAAAAATCAATGTGAAACAATATATACCAAGCCATTGTTTGTAACTCAATAAATTGCGAAAGATTAAAAAATGTGTGAAATCTTTTTATTGTACGTACATTAACAAACTTTGTATAGCTTTGTTTAGCTTTTGTAATATATTGAGTAACAAACACACACTTTTCCAATGTTGTTTAACCCAGAATTTTCAAGTAGGAAGCCATAATAACATTGTTTTATAAATTAAAAATCCAAAGTAAATACTCACTCCTCATCCATTTTGATAGAATTTACGAATTTAAGCATTCCTTCTCATAAACAATATACTGAGATTAGTCTGTTTGTCCTGTCCTTAGTTGGATAGAATCATGACACGTACTGATGAAAGGTATACTGAAGACGTAATCTCACCTTTGGCACTTCCGATCATATCAGAAGAAGCAGACAGCGAGTCAAAGGCATAGAAAATGCTCTCAACTATCGAGAAAAAAGGTATGCAAACTCTATTGAATTACTTTATCAAATGATGATCCTTGATAACAATGGCGAAATAGCAGTAAATTTATGTCACAAGTGTGTAATGTATGTATGTATGTATGTATGCATGGATGGCTGGATGGATGGATGTATGTATGGGTGGATGGATGGATTGATGGATGGATGGATGCATGTATGTATGTATGTATGTATGTATGTATGTATGTATGTATGTATGCGTACGTATATTTTTATATATATATTTTATACAAATCCCAGCATACATACATACATACATACATACATGCATGCATGCATACATACATACATACATACATACATACATACATACATACATACATACATACATACATACATACATATAATCATTGCTTCCTTCTCATTTTTCAGATTGGTGCCTCTCAGAAGCCAGATGACAAATGTCACTTTGTCATCCACATCTACATTATGATGACATCATCAAGAAGATTTAGATAAAATAACGGACATTTAATTTTTGTGTTTAGGCTGAACGATTTTAAAATCCTACATAGAGTTTTGGTTGTCGAATGTTTATAGGGGCTGACTTGGAATCTGCAGGTTGCAGTTTAGAGCCTAGTTGTCACGTTTTTTTCTGAATGGCTAAAGTCCCTGGGCAATTGCAAGAGAATTGAACCAGTTCGTGCCCCAGTTAAGCCAGCTGTATGAGTAGGGACTTGTTAGGATAGCAATGGAGAGTATGCTGCCCATGGAGTTAAGGCAGTATAAAGGGATTTTGTAGCGACATAGATCCATACCAGGGCAATAATTGTAAAGTGCTTTTAACCACGCTGTGGGAAAACACTTATATAAAACTACATGTTCTATAAAAGTTACGAATTAGAGTACATTTTATACATTACACTAAATGCCAAGATGGAAATTCATTTGCCCTATTTGGAAATAATAGGTATTTTAGTATATCGACTGAACTTAGAAAGCATTTGTCCATAACACAAGAATTAGATAATGCTAGAGGACATTTTGATCAATTTGATGTCATGAACTTGAATGACTTATAATTGCATTCATTCCATGAGAATGTTTGCAATGTTTGCATATGAAAATACGTGTAAGTTAATAGAATAATAGAGTTCAAAACAGTTTCAAGGAGTTCAATACAACCACTTCCTGATACTTACTTGTAAATGACAAAAGAGGTGTTCATTAATATCTTAAAATACTGGTGCTTGCCATATATACCAGAATTTAAAAAAAAAAGATACTTTAAAGACATAGTATAGTCACTATGACTTCAATAGTCGATTTTTCGGTTCCAAGATGCATTGCGCGAGAGGACGTCACATATGTTGTTACATTTAGTCTTGTTTTGTCTTTGTTATGTTTGAAATAACATTTTCATCGGGAAATGATGGAAAGACATGTTGTCCTCTTTGATTATGAAAGATTTTATACCACATAGACTAAACACCATCAATGACAGAGAGGGATTTTACTGGTGAACACAGGGTAGCGCGTGCACACCCCTCAGCGTGTACGAAATACGTGGTATTGTATGGAGAGACGCACGATGCATCTTGGAACCGGCAACAGCTCTATTTGGTAAAACTTTTGTAAGTTTTTTGCTGTCTTGTAACTTCCTGTATGTTAGTATTGGCTTGGATTCTATGAGGATGATAGTGATGACTTCTAACACATAGTCCAGTAATAATAATAACAATATTCATTTATTCCCAGATATATAAATGTAAAAGATATAACGCAATAATTACTTAATTAAATAATGGTTACAAGGTTACAGAAAAGAGGATTAGGGGTAGTTGCAACTAGTTGTGTCCAATCACTATGAACTGTTTAGTATTGTATTACACATCATGTCTAACTAATATGCAAATTAGTACATTTGTATGTGACATCACGTATAATTAATATACTAATTAATATATTTGTATGTGACACGTCCAACTAATATGCTAATTAGTATATTTGTATGTGACATATCCAACCAATATGCTAATTAGTATATTTGTATGTGACATCATGTCTAATATGCTAATTAGTATATTTGTATGTGACATCATGTCTAACTAATATGCTAATTAGTATATTTGTGTTTGACATGTCTAATATGCAAATTAGTATATTTGTATGTGACATCATGTCTAACTAATATGCTAATTAGTATATTTGTATGTAAGTGTTGACATGATGGAGCCAGAGTTTGGAACTTTGTGAATTATCTTTCTAGTCTTATTATCTGACTACTATAATGCTAAATAAATATTCCTATTTCTCATCTATATTCCACATAAATTATCTCTTCTTATCATCACTTCAAACATCTGGACCACAACTTTAAACCCAGTATTATGTTTTAATTAAGATCAGAATTACCACAGTTGAAGCTGAGTTATTTAAATTTTACTCGATTTTAAATGAGGTATCACCGAAGGTGCTTAGTTGATTAAAAGGTTACTTTTCTTGTGATTAGACACTCAACTGAAGACACTGCCAGTTACACCAAGACCATTATGGTCATATTTCAGACTTTTTATGACAATCAATCAAGGTGCTGAATAGCTAGTAAACAATAGTAGATCAGTATAAAAGTTAGAAGTGTCAAGCATTTAGAGCTGTCTACATGTTCTACTTAGATTTCTCAAAAGCTGATGATGAACGATTTCTGGCGGTTACGCAAATCATGTCACCCTAGTCTTTAATGTCCATATGATGGTGTAAAAGACTTAGTCTTTACATTAAAATTACATGTGACGTAAAGATCGTTTCATCAGTGTCGTATACACATTTGGTGAAATTTAACAGTGATTGTTGTCGACAAATGAAAACAAGAATACTTATTGGTTTAACCCTTTCATTCCTAGAGACGACATTGGAATAAATAGAAATTTGATTGTAAGAACATTTTCCAAAATTTAACAATATTACTTCATTGGGAAGTAATATTTCTTGAATTCTGATCTAAAATAAAGTTGATTTTTTTCCAAAAATTACAGAGAAACAAGAATTTTTGTTCAAAAATTTTGGAGGGAAAGTTTCTAGTCCTGAAAGGGTTAACTATCGGAATGTGATACAGAAATTGTTTGCACGTCCGAGAATGTTATCCCCCATAAAGTGATCTAGTTTCATGATTACATAGTATGGTTAGGCGAGATTGTAGATGATTAGAAATGACTGGTATTTTATATAATATAACACATTTTGAATAAACAACATTTCTACCAGCTGTATAATCACTGTCATTATTATTGCATTTGTATGGGAGTATGTATGTCTCAGTAATTATCAGGGAGCCTTGATGTTCATCAATTCTTGGAAATACCTAATTTATATATATAAACAAGTCTTCGTAGAAGACACATTTCTCTCAAATACTTACTGCTTGCATCTGATAATATGGGGGATGGACAATTGAATGGAGTCTCTATGTATTCCATGAAACCTCAGACCGCCAAAAAGGACATGGGACAATATGTTAGAGTGCCGGGCATTAGTCTGTGCATGCGCGGGCAATAGTCTATTTAACATAGGTCATATGATTCGATTCTGACCAATGACAGCTTGTGTAAGAAGGTCGAGGTGTAATAAAGATTAACATAAGCCCTTACATTTTGCTTCTAAAGAATTCATCTGTTACTCCTTTCATCATGATGACAAAAAGTCTGTGGGTAAACATATTTTTTTTGTAAGTGTACACACAATAAATCAAATCAAATCATAAATTACCATGAGTTGTGGCCTCATCAATATTGCCTCTCGTATAATTTGAGAATCCAGTATAAGACAAGAGGCAGTATTGGCTAATATTTTATTCTAAAATTAAACCAACTTTCAAATTGATTTTTGGTTCCACACCCAAACATCATGCCACTGCCTTCAGTGGTGATATTGTTTTTCAACATGTTTCTGTACTACTTATGGATAATATCGACCTCTGATTAACATGAACAATGACTTGTCTAAATTTTGGTATTTTCACAAAGTTTTAGTTAATATATTGTGGTTGTTCGGTCGAAAAATGATTCTCCAGCAGTAACAACTAGTGCAGTTTTAACATGGTGACAGATCTAGACTCAAAGCAATCTGTTTACTGAATTGCAAGATTTAAGCTTATCTGCACACCCTACAGATAATACTGACCACTAATTAACAGATGTAATGTCTTTTTATGTTTTAGTGAATATACCCTTGTTTACTTGGTCTGTTGAACTCACACCTACAATAAAAGAAGTCAAATGAATTATGTTTTTATGTTTTTTATGGGGCCGAAAAGGACAAACCATTCGAGCGTACCGTTACAAACACCACATATACTACAAAGTCATCTGCATGGGAAAAAAACAAGGAAAAAACACAAATCAATGTCACCAGCACAAAAAGGTACGCTAGACTGTAAAATACATCACTGGGATCGTTTTGAGCATCCTCCAATTACGTGGAAAGGGGTCAGAGGGTCATCCACAACGACTGATCTTCAGTCTACACAAAACGCAGGTGGCGGTAATGGAGTAAAGAGCATCTGCGTGTAGATTATGAAATGGTACTAATGCTTTAAACTGGCTGTATCATGCAAACATTGAAATAAAAATCTCAATGAACATGCCACGTTAGGAATAGTTAGAAAAATAGCATACTGTTATCGCAAAACAACCCTGTCACCAGTATATGCAATCATTATGGTGATTGGTAAGAAAGAGCAGGTATTGTATACATTAGTAAATACCGATATGAAAGCGCGAAAACAGGATGTGTACACGTATGCAAAGGGTGACAGTGATATAAATTAATTCCAATTCGGTCAATTATCGTGACATGACATCAACTAAAAACTAACATACCTGGAATGTCATAGTAATAAAGATAATGATAGCAGCAATTTATTTCAGCAGACCTATATGGTGTTATTTCAATCAATGTCAAAATGACTACATACTGGGTACTAGTACTCTATAGAGACAGATGTTAAATATGAAATCACAATTGTCAAAAAAATTGAATGCACTATTGAACACTAATAGTAGTTGAACACTAGGTAGTTGAACGTCTGTAAAACAAAAAATTATACGAATTCATCACGCGGGGGCGCTTTCCAATATGGCAGAATTAGTTGTTATTATATGTTATGTCATGTTATGTTATGTCATGTTATGTTATATTTAGAAGTTTAGAAGCTTGCTTTAAAAAGTGAAAATTGACATCTTAAAAATATATCATCCAATGAACTCACATTAACTTACTCAAATTGAAGAAAACATTTTTATATACACTGGTGCATCAAATAATATATTTTTTAAAAATAAAGTGCTTTACCTGTACAGTTATTACTCAAAGCAAATGACCTGTAAGAATCTCGCTCTACATTGATGGTGCCCCATACCCAACATATGAAAAAGTGTTCGCTCTATGCAAATTGATGTCACTATGGTCACGAGTCCATACCATGGGATACGATCTTAGGCAGTTACTGAAGGCTGTATAAGAATGACGCATTGGAATATTGGAGACAAAATGTGGATTAGAGTGAACTTTTGAAGTATTCATAATGTATACAGTCACTAAATCCTTCATATGTTTTGGTCTCATTGAACCTAATTAGGGAGAGTTCTTACAATGTTTTTTCCAAACATATTAAATGTTCACACAAAGCTAGTTGCAATACAGTAAACGTACTCGTAATATTACGTACCATGAATAGTATTGCATCACCTGTGGATAAACGTGGTTTTTTGTAGCTGTATACACGATAAACATCAAATCAAATTGATTTTGGGGTCCGCACCAAATAATGAGCGCTCTCAACGGTGATCAGGATTTAAACCTGGTGCTGTTCTGCTTTTGGATGATATGGACCACAGAATACTGTTAGTCGAAATATTCAACTATATGCAATTTTTAGGTTATTCATAGCCATGCATTGGAGTAAAACTTCCAAGCATGAACAGCTAACGAAAATGTAAGTTTTAAATGAGTTTTCCATGTCATATAAAAACAAGTCTGTAACATTGGTATAGGGGCAGTAATATTGCACGTATAGTATTAGATCACCGGTATGTTAGAGAACTTTAGGTGGCCATACCTACTGTATAATAGGAACTGGAATCTGATGAGATGTGGTGATTTGTACGGTCAATGACATGTAGTGTCCGAAATAGAAAGTGCATTATTATCCCTTCTGACAGGTCCCTACTAAAGCTTAAGCGTAGAACAATTCATATTAACTTTTTATAAACTGTCTATGAGGATTGCCATTACGAAACGTTCAAGTTCACCTTTGCCCCAAAGTACAAGATAAGTGAAGCATTGATTGTGAAACAGCAAAGTATTTACATGACATGTTCTGTAACTAGTGTGGTAGCTAGGTAATACATGTATATGTATACGTATAGTTATGTTTGAACTCTTACGTGAAGTAATATAAAGAATTGATGTAAGAAACAGGGACAAGAACAAATATTTACATGTACCACATTTCAGACAAGGCTATATGCCATTGTAGAAAGGAATGTTTTGATTACATCAAAATCCAAAACACAATGATCCCCTATCCACAATTTTCAAAAAAGCATGCCCTCCCCCCCCCCTTACTGCCAATTTCAAAAACTGGGTGACCCCCCCCCCTCCCAGTCAGCAATCCACCGGCTCCCCAAGCCGAAGAAACTGACCAGTCCCTTATTCACAGCTTTGCGTTTATGTACGTAGGGTGTAAGGTTCAATCCAAATAAGTTATGAATAGTTAACGATAATATTATGATGTCTCAATGCAAATACAGAATGGTTGTAGGTGTCAGGCCAGGGTTTGTTCAAGTCAACATACATGTTTCTGAAACTCTGCATAATACAGCATCTCCAATTAATAGATCAAGTTCAGCCAATATGTGGATTTCCATAAGGAAATGTTGTCTAAAGTGGTGCAACGATGCGATTTTTTTTTACATCCACAACAAATATTACCCAATCTACGAGTCATTGCAGTTAGTGTTCTTTTTATTTAGTACTTGTGTATTTGGGGCAGATGTCATAGGCTTGTTCATGATTAGTTCTGCAGTTGTCTTCACAGAAGTGGTAATTAGTGTAGGGAGAGTTATACTTTTAAGTTTTCCCTTTCATCTGCAGGCCGAATTGGCTGGACAAACATGCTCTTTCAACGGTGAGTGCTATGCTACAACGTTCTTTCAGGAGATTGCTACAGCAAGGGGCAAACAGCAATGAATGAAAATAAATTATAGCATATCTTCTGTTGTATTCCAACAATTGTACATGTCTGTAGGAACGATAATCTCAAAACCTGCGCCCTTACGGAAGGCATTCAGTTTAAATCTGGTTGTCATCATGATGAAAGGAGTAACAGCTGAATTCTCTAGTAGCACAAAGTAACTGGCTTATAATGCTTAATGGTACCTGCCTACAACTTCAGATCTACCCATGGCATCACATGTCAAATGTTGGCCTACGTTGACGTTGGCAGCCCTATATTTAAGGGAGATGTCAAAAATAACTCGCCGAGGAAGTTGAAATAAGGGGGGGGGTGTAACTGTTTGTGAGGTTTTTTTGCATTGATTGTAGTCAAAATTGCAGTTGAGTGTGTCTTGAAGTCCATTATGAAGCAATACTCTATAACGAAACGTGGGTACACTTTTAAAGTAGTTTATTTTATTGCAGAAACAAAACAGAATATTAAAATTAAACCAGTATAGGTCCAAAATGGCGGGAAAAAATAAAAGACACCTAATCTAGTTACTTGAAAGCTAGATGCTGAACTTATCTCTTTTCTTATGTATAGCTGTGTGTGTGTGTGTGTGTGTGTGTGTGTGTGTGTGTGTGTGTGTGTGTGTGTGTGTGTGTGTGTGTGTGTGTGTGTGTGTGTGAAATACAAGTAATGTCGTTTACTGGTGCACTTCAACATTAAACCATGGATGCTTTCCTACTTTTGAGAGGTTAACATTATTAACATGTTTACTGGGACAGCGATTGAAACTTGTTCTACACAATCATTACCGACACTATTTCGTATACACCCACATCATTTAGAATTGACATCACCCTAAGTGATACATTTTATCTGCAAAACTGGCCATGCACGATTATGAACTCTCGTGAGACTAGAAGGGTAAGATTGTATGTAAAGTGTAAACGCACATCCTGTTTCACAATGGGAACCCTGACTGTCCGCAAATCGTGCTTGATTCTCCTTGTAGCCTGCATGACTGGTATTGTCATGTTATTCTTGCTTAAGGTTGGAATCGGTAGCGACTGGAGAACCGTGAAAGACGCAGATTCTGGCAAAGGTGAACCCACACAACACAATATTGGTAGAAACCCATCTATCAATAAGCTTCTGATGTGTACCAGAGACAAATCAGTTGTAAAAGAAGAGAGGCAAGACGTTTCTTGCGAATGTGCGAAAACATCAATAAGTGAACGGCTAGATGACTATGCTAAACAACGAAGGGAATGTGAAATAGCCCAGTGGAAGCGACAACATGAATTATCGAGCAGCCCGTTGGCGATGTGTGAAGCCCTTACACCAGTACGGTATCCTGCAGGTGGTATTACCGTTCAACCACTCAAATCAACACGTATCCATGGTCTACAATTACACGTCACTGTCGCTGATTTCCTACCGGATCGATCGGAAGATCAACAGCTTCGGATTGTGATGAGATGTCAAAACTCCAAAGGAGTGTTAGTTCTTTTTGAACATATGGACAACACGACTGTCAGCGTGAATGGGAACGACTCCACTTCACTGACTATCATAGCTAACAAGGATGAACTGCAAGCGATCAATACGGTTTTGTCAAGTTTAAATTATAAAAGCACAGTTTATGATATCAATACAAGAGACGTAATATATGTTACATTTTTAAATTTTAACATCTCTATTCACGTCCACATCAAAAAACCAGAAGTACCAACGTTATACGATCCAGGCCCTTCCGGTGATATCAACTCATTGGTAACAATTACCACAAAGACCTTTGAACGGTACGGTGCTATCAAAAGACTCATTTTGAGTGTACACAGATTTTATCCAAATATGACTATCATTGTCGCCGATGATTCCGAATTTCCAGAGAAAATCAGCATTCCTAATGTAAAACACTATGTTGCTAACGGTTCGTTTACGGTATTCTCTTTCGATATAGCAACTTAACTTCTAGCAGGGAATTAGCTAGCAAGAGGTACTCTCAGAATCACTGCACAGGGACTAGACCAAAATATGACTACAAGATGATTTATTGTTCAGCACTGGCTCAAACACCACTTCAACACAGGTTCGGGAGATATAAAAATCTACCCAACAAGTCCCAAGCTCCTATCCATCACTCCACCCATCTCTCTCCATATCTAGTTACAATAGTTATCCTATCTTATAGCCCAGAAAAGGGGCGTTTCTCGATATGCAACGCATATTAATATCACAACACAATTCTTATTCTAAATCTGCATCCGGCGTCAAGAGACGTTTCAAACATCCGATTGGTTGGGAGTTTACTATATTTACATATGATCACATGATATTCAAATTATCATTGCCACGCATCAATGTTCGTTGCCATCTTAACAAATACTTTCTATAACAATATATTCTTATGACAGTCAATGCCGACTATGAATGCATACAAATTCTATTCCTTTGAAATTGTAATAAGTTTGTTTGACATTTAGCCGACATCGATGTCTCCAGACATCCAGTCTCTTCTTTGAAAGCTAATCTAATGGTTCCCTTTGTTTCAAGCCCAGCACTCTAACTTGAACTTGATACTATAACTAACAAAAGCTATAATAACATTACCGGAGATTAGGTTTTAGATACTTATTGTTCTCGCTACTAATAGCATTTTCCATTGTTTCTTCTAATTGTATTCTTTTGTTATTCACGTGTCTTTGTACTTGATTGGAATGTTCCCTTTTGTAGTTATAATTGTGTGTTGGTTTTGCTAAAGTGCTTGGCCAAAAACAATAGGATCCATTATATCGATACATTTGTACTTCTGTATTAGAATTTCGCCTGTTTCCAAATTTATCAACCTAAAATCAGTTAATATCTTTTACTATATTTTCATATAAAAAATGTATGTAACACTCCCTTCATTTCAAGCAAAACGTCCCGGTTTGCAGTGACAGCAATAAAATGATATATGTAACAACTACATTATGCCTTTTGCAGAAGGTTGGTTCGCTGGTAGAAATTTAGCCCTTAGTCAGGTAAGAACCAAATATTATGTTTGGGTAGATGACGACTTTGTGTTCACTAAGGGAACTCGGCTTGAAAATTTCATCCCAGCACCCAAATCTTACAATTGACGTTTGGAACTTTCATTCCCATATTTTTGGTAAACATTGTGCAAACATGGGTGTGAGCCTTGATACCTGGAGGAGTAGCATTGGTTGCTTCACTCAACCTAAAAATTGGCGAAACATCCACATCGAGTTCTTCTGCTCAACGTCAACGTGGACACCTATGAATGACATTCTCTACCGGCTAATGGTATGTACACTCGTGAGTTTCTATGTGTATGGAGGCTCATGTCTTGTACTGTATGGAATGGACTGCACGACTTCATGGCTTGAAGAATCGGGTAGACTATCTTATAGTGACCTTGACTCGGAATGTATGCGAGATTTTACAGTTTTTCATGAAAAAGTGTCTGTCTCCGGAGCAAAGTGCAGAAATGGTGAATTCCAACAGGTGTCGAGTAGTTGTGTACCTTCCCACCCAACTATGTCAAGTACGCTGACAGACTATAACTCGTGCTTTGTCAATCCTTTGGTTTGTCGGTTATTGCAACTATCTGGGGACATTGAGTTGAATCCCGGGCCTGAAAAGGACATAATAAAGGCAATGCAAAACATGAAAACTGAATTGCTCTCAGAAATGAAAAATTCAGGAAAAGAGTTACGAAAAGAACTCCTGGAACAATTGACCAAGTCACAGGTAAAGTTAGCTGAAACTTGTAGTCAATTAACCCAACAGTACACGTCATTGAAAGACTCTGTCGATCAACTGAAACATGATTTTGATGAACTGAGTGCAAGCCGTAGTATCGTTGATTTAGATGTCTCTGCTGTTAACCACAAATTAGACGACATCATTGATCGCCTTGACAACCTAGAAGAAGATGCTGACAAGCTTGAATCCTTTTCCAGGAGGGACAATGTTTTGATTTATGGCATTGAGGAATCAAGTGGTGAATCCTTTGAAAAATGTCGTGAAAAAATAATCGAAATCTTCAATACGAACATACATACAAAGCATTGGGTAAATAGAGACTTGGTTCGTGCACATCGTGTAGGAACTAGGAGGGGTGGAAAACCGCGCCCGATGATAGTAAAGTTTCATCACTGGGATGATAAACTAATTGCCTTGTCGGCACGTAATAACCTCAAAGATGCAAACATTGGCATTGGCAATGATCTGACCAAGCGCCAAAGAAAATCTATCGCTTACCACCGGCAACAGGGCAAATTAGCGTACTTTAAGAATGGTAGGCTTGTCGTGTCGGATGAATCACCTGGTTCTACTCATTCAGTCGGAAACGTCTCACCGCATCAAAGCTCGCCACATGTTTCCAAGGGTAACGGTCGTCAAATGTATCCAGACACCAGACCCAGAACTCGACAACAAGTCCGAACAAACCAAGCGGCAAGTTTGCCAAACAGTGACTAGGAAATTGGCCGCGGCCCAAGCTCTATCTCTTTTGTGACATGGAATGTACAGGGATTAAAAAACAAACTGCACTTCTTTGATTTTGCTAATTTTATCCTTAAATTCGACGTCATATCTCTTCTAGAAACCTGGGCTGACCGTGACGATTGCTTTGTAAATAGTTTCCCCGGCTACAAAGTTTTTAGCTCGGTGAGACAGAGACAGTCAAATCGTGGCAGATACCCGGGAGGTGTGAGTGTTTTTGTCAAAGAAAAACTGTCTAAGAAAGTTAAACGTTTGGCTAGTGCCTTACATGACTGTATTTTTCTGTTATTTGATCGTAGTGTATTTAATTTTGATAAAAATGTTTTATTCTGTAGTGTTTACATTTCCCCACAGTATTCCAAAGTTTATGATAGCCTTCCGTCACGTAATGGTATTGAGTTATTTGAAAATGCATTACTAGATATTCTTACACATTACCCTGATGTGCAAATAATAATTACTGGCGACTTAAATGCCCGTACTGGCCAAGAACCTGATTTCATTGTAGACGATGACAGGGCATATGTTATCAATGACGTAACCCCTTATGATGTAGATCATTTCAGTGTGCCACGTGTTTCCAAAGATAAGGAGGAAAATGTCTTTGGTCGCTCCCTTCTTCAACTGTGCTGTTCTTTTAATATGCACATTTTAAATGGTCGAGTATGTGGTGATGAAAACAGAGGTGAAATAACTTGTGTTTCTAACTCTGGTACTAGTGTGGTTGACTATACGATGGTTACGTCATCCGTGTATTCAAGTATATTGTCATTTTCCATTATATTACGTTCAGAGTCTGACCATTTTCCTATGTCTTTCAGTATTGCAACGGGCAATCAAGTCACAGAACATGCAAATGTAACACGTGTGAATAATTTAATAATGAAATGCGTTTGGCACCCAGGTGATAGGCAGATCTTTGCAGACCATCTTAAGTCAGCTGCACAGAATTTGAATACTATTATTGAGAGGCCAGGTATGGGTGCATTTACTGGTATCGATTTGATGACACGTGAACTTCTTTCTGTTGCAAAACATTCTGGTATGCTTCAATCTGTTAAGTCCGGGCCACAGAATTTTCGTCAACAACCACCTTGGTATGATAGGGATTGTTCACTACTAAAACGTGAGAAATACCGTCTTTTAAGATCTTTCCGGCAATCAAATGACATATCTATACTTCGTGAATACAAAAGTGCCAGGCAAAGGTTTAAAAACACAGTGTTCAGTAAGCGACAGGCGTATTTTAACGATATGAAGAAGTGTCTAGTTTTTAATTCTACTGAACCAAAACAGTTCTGGAATACCTTGAGAAGATTATTGTCTTGCCGTGCACCAACTAATACGATTAGTCAAAATGACTGGTTTCATTATTTTCAAAATCTGTTTTTACAAAATGCTAGCGAATTTGAGGAATTTACTACTTCTGATGAATTGATAGAAATGTTAGACTCTGCCGGAAATGATCTACATGATTTCGATATTGACTTTGATATTTTGAATGGTCCAATTAAGAACGACGAAATTATATTTGCAATAAGCAAACTTAAAGACGGAAAATCTGCGGGTTTGGACTGTCTTCTTGGTGAATTTTTTAAGTACAATGTAGACTTCCTTGTGCCGTATTTGTGTATCATTTTTAATGATTTGTTTGAATCAGGTAAATTTCCAAGTGATTGGGCAAAGGCGATATTGATTCCTATTCACAAGAAAGGCTCTATCAATTCTCCAGATAACTATCGTGGCATTTCATTATTGAGTATTTTCAGCAAAATTTTTACTTCCATCTTGAACACTCGTTTGACATACTGGGCGGAACTCCTTGGCAAGGTAGATGAAGCACAAGCTGGATTTAGGAGAGGCTATTCAACGTTTGACAATATTTTTATTTTGCAAAGCTTAGTTCAGAAATATCTCACGTTGAGACGTGGCAAATTTTACTGTGCTTTCGTCGATTTCTCAAAGGCGTTTGACTCAGTTGAACGCCAGCGTTTGTGGTATCTCCTGTTAAAAGGAGGTGTAAATGGTAAAATGTTCAAAATCCTTTATGCTATTTATCAAGATGTTAAGGCATGTGTAAGAACCTCCGAAGGGCTTACTGATTATTTTAGCTGTGTCATTGGAGTCCGTCAGGGCTGCATGATGAGCCCTTTCTTGTTTTCGTTTTTTATAAATGAATTGCCTAAAGAACTAGCCAAAGGAGGATCTAGAGGTGTACAACTGTACCCTGACTTGACTGAAATTTTCTGTATTCTTTTTGCAGACGATGTAGCTCTTGTTTCGGATTCAATTATAGGACTTCAGCGTCAACTAAATTCATTAAGTAATTACTGCGACCATTGGAAACTAGTTGTCAATTTATCAAAGACCAAAGTTGTTACATTCAAAGCAGGTGGGCCTCTCTCCAGGATGGAGAGGTGGACCTACAAGGGTCAACCAGTTGATGTTGTCTCCTATTATAAGTACTTGGGTCTATTAATTTCTTGTCGCTTGCAATGGTCTATGGCTACGAAAACGTTGGCTCAACAAGCTAGAAAAGTACTGTTTAGTTTAGTAAGGGCAACCAAAAAGACAGGAATGTTGTCATACGATACGTTTTTTAAACTGTTTGACACGATGATTTTGCCTATTTTGTCCTACGGGTCAGAAGTTTGGGGGTACGAGCAGTTTGATTCACTTGAAAGAATTCATCATCTGGCATGTCGCTCTTTTCTAGGTGTTTTTAGTAATGCTCCAAATGTCGCTGTGTTAGGAGATTGTGGCAGATATCCCATTTATTTGTATACTGCTAAACGTTGTGTAAAATACTGGGCCAAGTTGTTAAACATGCCCAAGAATAGATACCCCCGCAAATGTTACGACATGCTATATAATATTGAAGTCTCTGGTGTCAGGTCAAGGCCAACCTGGGTGAAGCATATACAGAATTTGCTCTCATTAGCCAATCTAAGCGAAGTTTGGGATTCTCAGCAAGTCCCAAATATAAATAGTTTTCTTAAAACTTTTGTAGACAAGTTCAAAGAGTACTTATTTATCACCTGGCAAAGTGACGTGTGTTCTATTGACAAATTATCTACTTATTGTAATTTCAAGGTGTCACTTGAACCTGAAAAATATTTGTTCTGTTTAAATATTCCTATTCATTTACAGTCGTTATCACGTTTTCGTTGTTCCTCACATTATCTTCGTGTAGAAACAGACAGAAAATTTAATATTGAAAGAAGTCAGCGTATATGTTTACTTTGTGATTCCGGCAATGTAGAAAATGAGTTTCATTTCCTCCTGGTTTGTTCCTTTTTCAATCATTACAGAGAAAAGTATATTCCTTATTTCTATTTTAACCCTCCCACTGAACGTAAATTTATAGATTTAATGACTTCACCCGATACTGTTATTATTCAAAAGTTAGCTGTATATGTATTCCATGCTATGAAGCTACGTAAGGAAGTGCATGCCGTTGTCTGAGTGTTATGTATATTCTTTCATTTTCTCCTGCCATGTTTGTGGGTAAATTATTTGTACATTGTATTTTGGGCCGATGGCCTTTAACTACACTAATAAAAGACCATATATATACGTTGTCGGTGGTACTTTTGGCGACAAGAATGGCAAACCAACGAGTAAGACCAATTGCTTTGGTTGTCGTACACTTGAAGTTACCAATAACGATGGAAACGACGACGGCAACTGTTTGATTCTTAAGCGTGACAATAAGTACCATGCTGTTAAAGAATTTCCAAAATGTTTCTTTGCTGATGGCACAGATAATTTTTTCATGGCACGAACCACTACAACTAGGAGCGTTGGTTTTGATCCATTTTATGACAGAATGGGACATATAGAATTCCACATCGATGGATTGGGAAAACTACGAACGATGGGATGTACAGATGTGAACATTTTACATAGTGGAAAATCAAATAAAAAGTACAAAGGTTATCGGACTCTTGGTGGGAAATATAACCCAAACCGAAGTTCATGTAATCGACACACTCTATTTAAAAATTATTTGAAATGTTTCAACTTTTGAATTGGTGGGAATGTGACAAAGTTATTCAGATGTATGTAGATAAATACGTGTGTTGGAGTGTTGTTTGTAAACCTCTTCAAGTATATAGTTTTCCTCGGTGGCTGGTGATTCGCATATATTCAGAAAATAGACGTAAGTGTTTTATTTCAGTAGTACAGTATTCCATTTTCACCATTCGAATGTATATACTTGTATTAAATGAATGTTAGAAGTTTCATTTCACATCAAATTGATAATTAGTTAAGAGTCATATCAGCTCAATGATCAAACATTCTTTCTCTGATGGAAGGCGTGTGATTTATTAATAATATTTGATTCAATCATCCACAGTTGTTACAACTTCGCATCCAGGTTTCTCGAAAAGAAACAGAACGAAATGTCGTCTATCTTAATTAAAATTGCAAGATTTTATTTCCTTGCTCTACAAAATTGCACTGACATGTTTTTTTTATTTGTTATCATCTGACGTGACAAAATCTTACCAACATTACTAAAACGAAATAAGTAAACATACTTTTTTGGGTATTTCTTTGAATTAGAGTCATTTTTGTCGTGTCAGACGATGAGTAATTATTACCCCTGATATGGAACTATAAGAGCACAACGGCCCTTTACACTTCCTCAACTCCCTGGGGAGCATGCAAACAATCATAACCTTTGTAATCACAGATGATTATTAAACGCATTCGCATTGGCCATACAACCTCTTTTCTTTGTTGGGTTTGATGAAATCATTGTTAATGTACGTCACCACGCACCACGTTTCGTCTATCGTTCCTCGTTGGTCCTCTCGCCAGCTAGTACTGGATAGGATAGCACCATGGCAACATGCCGTGTCATACAGAATGAGTGAGGATATTCAACTGACCACAGAGGTATACATGTAATGCATCTCTGACAAGTTTTATTTATTTTATTCACAAACCACCCAATATGTATAATCCAAGAACAGAATGAGTGTTCAGTGTTATTTGAGGAACTCTAGCATTTATCGTCAGAGTCAAACTGACCTGAACGACACTCTCGCAGCTCCTTGGCAAATGTATATTAAACCAAACATGGGTCCAAGCACCGACCGCTGTAGTAAGAGGCCAGTAGTTTAATTATCACCCTGGCAACGGCTTTTACTACCACAGCACCATACAATAATCAATTAACAACCCCCACCAGTGAAATATCTCATACACTTGTTTTTGTTTACATTTTGTTTAATTCAATGAGAGATTGCCAAAACTAGTTAATATCGATGACGTATCAATAAAAGTAATTGAGAGAGAGAGAGAGAGAGAGAGAGACAGAGAGAGAGAGAGAGAGAGAGAGAGAGAGAGAGAGATAGAGAGAGAGAGAGAGAGAGAGAGAGAGAGATAGAGAGAGAGAGAGAGAGAGAGAGAGAGAGAGAGAGAGAGAGAGAGAGAGAGAGAGAGAGAGAGAGAGAGAGAGAGAGAGAGAGAGAGAGAGAGAGAGAGAGAGAGAGAGAGAGAGAGAGAGAGAGAGAGAGAGAAGAGAGAGAGAGAGAGAGAGAGAGAGAGAGAGAGATAGAGAGAGAGAGAGAGAGAGAGAGAGAAAGAGAGAGAGAGAGAGAGAGAGAGATAGAGCGAGTGAACACATCTAGATGCTGTACTGATTAACCCAATGACGCTTCACCTGTCAGTTATGTGCAAAGGTTACATGGTACCCATTTATCACGCTTTGTAGATACCAAGGGAGTCTTCAGTAATTGCAAATGGGGAGGCCCCGAGGAATTGAAGGAGGGGTTACAGTGTACAGATAGGTCTTTGGGGGAGAGTCATATTTTAGAATATGTAAATTAGGGGATTAAAACATTTTAATTAGACTCATTTTTTTATCTAACTTTCAAGTACTTTGTGATTTCTGTTTCATCCCATCACTGCCACCAGTTCCAAGTAATGCTACCACATCCCACCACTGCCACCATTGTAAAGTAATATCATAAAAAATCAGTGAAATGCAGTGATTTATAACTGTTAGTTGTGGTGTTGAGGAGAGGAGCAGGTCTGACACTAGTAAAGGGTGTGGCACGATATTGGGGACAATGAGGTGGAGTGCCGGGTCGGAGATGTTGACCTTCGTCCTGAGGTTTTCAGCTGTGCGCCTATCTTGTCTTTAGAAGTTCCCCTCCTCTAGCTCAGCCAATTAGATCCAAACAGAGGCACTGATTTAATACAAAAGCAAGCTGACTGTGGTTATAACAGTTGGAAAAAGAGAATGTCTTTAAAAGCTATTAATGTGGTGGGATCTTACTACAGAAAAAACCTCTGTCTCTAGTGGGCTTCGAACCCATGATTTCCTGACTACTAATCTTGAGCTCTAACAACTACACCACAGGGAGGCGGTGCTAAAATGTTTTTCATTGACAAATTTGAACAGGGAGGTCATATTTTACGAAAAAAAAGGAAATTGAAGGAGGAGGGGTGTCACTTTTTAGCACAACGGTCAGGGGAAAGGATCGCATTTCATGTCACAGACCGGACTTGATTTTCCTCAGGGTCTCTCCATTTTAATTACTGAAGGCCCCTTATTAAGGCTAGACCATTGCATACCAGGTACAAATTTAAACGTCATAGGTTTAATAGAAACAAAAAAACAGGGGGGAAACCCCAAGGACTCCCTCACACCCAGATGTCACTCACGAATGCATTTAACCAATAATCAGATGCACCAACCTTTTTACTGTCATAATGGTATTTAACTTTTCTTAAAGATTTTCACCCTATGCTAATTTGAGATCATATTGTCTTTTAAAAGATGTGAATTGTTTGCCAAGATAGTCCAAAATTGCTCTAAAACTCTAAATCTACCCAACCAATGATACTACCATTAGATGTGCTGACCTTTATCATAATGATGCCATTAAACTTTTTAAGAACATATTTCAACCGTAAGTAAGTTATAAAGAATAGCTTCTGATACTTGATGGTGCTGTCTTGTAACGCTTGGAGGGTATTGCTTGAAAGGGTTTGAAAAGATTAAAATTAGCTAACAAACTTCCAAGGCTTCTAGAGGGAGTCTCAGACCCCCTCGGACCCCTTCATGAGGTGTACACATCCCAGTCTCAAACTCTTCCCTCTACCTCTTACTGTCATGATGCTATCAAACTATATTTCAAAAATATTTCAACCCTATCTCGTTGCTTTTTGCATGTTGGTGCTGTCTTGTAAAGCTTGGAAAATATTGTCTGAAAGTGTCTGAATAGTCTCAAAATTGACTTTTCAGTGTAAAAACCCTCCAGGGCTTCCAGGGGGAGACCCCCTAGGACCCTCATAAGAGATGTACATATTCCCTTCTCAAGCCCCCCCCCACCACCACCACCACCACCGTTCACTGTCAAGTTGTTATAAAACTCCTTTCAGACTATATTTACCTTTGTAGTCAACAATTATAATTATGATAGTGCTAACCCGGGATCTTATAAAGTATTTGCAAGACAGTCAAGTAGTCAAGATCAAAAAATGCCTGTCATGTGAATATTATATATTGGGGTCAACATGTACATGTTCTAGAATTAATGGAGAGGGGGTTAGCCTGTTTTTGGTTTTACAGATAGGGGTAGGATCAGTGACTTTATGTCGGGCCGATGGAAGAATCCACCGAACACCCCCCCCCCCCCCCTCCGCTGGAGAAATTGATCGGTGTCATCTGACCGAGAGTTCTTCATTAGCTTTATCTTGGAAGACACTTATTATGGTGAGTGCAGGGTTTGGTTGGAATTCGCCATGGTGATTAGTAAGATAGAGCAGGTGTTACATTTGTAAATACTGATAAGAAAGCGCAAAAACAGGATGTGTATGTAGAACTTTACACGCATACAAACTATACTGACATTAACTAATCACCCAATTGGGTGAACTATCGTAATATGAGGTCGAGTACAAGCTTACATACCTGGAATGCTATGGTAATAATGGTTAATGATAAACAGCACATTACAGCAGCATATGATGTTCATTCAATCAATGTAAAAATGACTACATGCAGGATTACTAGTAATATACTCTAGCGACAGGAGTCAAATGTAATCTGACAAAAAATGCGCCACCAGCGGTGAAACGATGATGACGCCATTTTTGGCAGACGACTTCGTTACATTCGTAGTGCCCGCCTCATACAGGAGGGAGTTTGGAACTCGCCTTATAATCATGATAATGCTCTCACCAAAATGACGTCATCACTGTACATAAGACAGGGGTCAATACGTGCCAGTCATTTCAGAAACGTTTCGCAGCTTATGTGAATTATATACTAAGCAATGTTGAATGTCTAGTGTGGTTTTGACGGAATTACACTTTGCCAATTATTCAAATAATTTTCTACACTGTAATCTGCCGAGAGAGGTGCATTTTGTGTCATCCCGGAAGTAGTTATGTTGTATTTTAACCATCATTTCATGGAAATATGCGAATTTATTAAAAATTGACAATGCTAAAGTCTCGATACATTCGTAATTTGGCAGCTTTTTGAGGGTAAACTTTCTTTTGAAAGTGTAAAATTCGGTATGTCCGGTCATGATGCAGTAAGCTGATATTGTGCTAGGGCAGGTGGCTAATGCCATAGCAGTGAAAGAATGTTTTGAATGCGAAAGTTGTCGAAAGCTAATAATAGAGAGCCATGGAAATGACCCTAGGCGCCTACTACCATGGTTTCAGTCTTAGTGACCAGTCATATTTAACTAACTGGGGGAGGGGGGGGGGGTAGTTTGATGTTTAGTAATTGAACCCTCTTGGGGTTTTTTCAAACTGTAAACTCCAACTCCCCCAGCTTTGCCACAGGCCAAAGCAATTAACGTCACCCCAGCCAGTAAAAAAACCCACATTTTTCAACACCCTCCCATACAATATTAGTTGGTTTTTTTTGGCATATACCCACATTTCCTATGACTGTAAAGTATATGTAGTATCGATAAATGGTTGTTGTTGTTGTTGTTGTTGTTGTTGTTGTTGTTGTTGTTGTTGTTGTATTGGCATTTAAACATAAATGAATATTGGTAATGAAGAACAACAAATATTTCTATTCTTTGTTCTTACAGGAGCAGACTGGTATATATTAGTGTCGATATTTACAATTTGTGAGATGGAGTCAACTTCAGGAGATGTTAGAATTTACATGTATTTCAATTTCCATGAGGTTCCATGCATGACATTTAATCAAGGCTGAGAACATTGACAAGTGACCTGGCAAATAGTTTAAACACCGAGTATGAGAATATCTACCTAGTCCTAGACCGTATATTGACACTAATTTTCAAAAGTTTGCCAACAGAAATATAAACTAGGTGTCACAGCGTCATACACAATGAGTAAAGTTACAAAGGCTGAATAAGGGAAACATTGTCATTCACCATTGCCTGTATCAGTCAAACAAAATGTAAGAACAATAAAGTGCATGTGTACATTAACATTATATCTGGAAAGACGTGTAGTCCATTTGTGTGACATACTAGTATATTTCTCAAAAACTACTCGGCGGATGAGTCTGAATCCTTGTTGGAATGTCAAGTTGCAGGGCCGTAGCCTGACCAAATTGCCAAGGGGGCAGAACTTTGTCTTGGTGCAGTCTTGCATTTAAAATTTAGAAAAGTGCTAATTTACATAAATTTGCATGAAATTTACATAATATATTTTTAAGCATACGCAATTAAATATATGTAAGGTCAGAAAAATAAAAAAAATGGATGTCAACGGGTAACCTAACCCATCACATTGGGTAAGTAGGTCGATTTCATTTTTTCACAATGATTGACAAGGATAAAACAAACCATATATAATGATAGCAAAATATTTCAGGTCAAGTTTAGATAGAACTTATTCATTCATCTTGATACTATCTCTTGCAATTTGTCTGCATAGCTACAGTTAGGAAATATACACAATTTAGGGTTAAACAAATGGTGTAGTTCCTCTCACCCTCTCTTCTCATAAAATGTTAAGCCCCGCCAATTGAAACTCAAGCATTATTTTAGCCACCCCTTCTGTCACCTACACAACAGTGGAGATATAAAAGCATATGGTACAATGATGCATTTGAAGGAGACAACTCCAAAGGTGAATACAATTGAAAATAAGACAGTGTGTGAGGCCATTTAGAAGCATAAAATATCAAACAATAGACATAATAAAATACCAGAATTGAAACAAAGTATGATGATCCATCCAATATGCAAATTATGTATAAGAATGCGTCTTTTCGGTCAAAAATCTTTAATTCCACAACTACTCAGCAGATTGGTTGAAACTAATGGGGATGTATCTGGGGTGTCTAGATGAAGAAATATCAAGCATGTATGTAATGATCTCATCAGTGATATGCAAATTAGTTGTATAAATGTGAATTTTGGTAAAAAACTTATGTCTCAAAAAGTACTCGGTCAATGAGACTGAAACTTGGTGAGCTGTTTTTAGAAGGGTTATTCTGCAGATTTTCCTCAAAATATTTTGGCACAATTGGCACTAGCAACCATGACCACGCCCATAGCAACAGCCAGACGGTTGTGTATTTCATAAAAATAACAACAGGGATTCTTAGACAACTGAACAAACATTCATAAAGTGTATGAAAATATGCCTAGCAACAGGAACACGCCCATGGCAACAGCCAAATGATCACATATATTGCAAAGATAACAGGGATTAATTGACAAATGAAGAAACATTCAAAAAATGTATGTAAATACATCTAGAAAATTAAATGACCACGCCCATATAGCAACAGTCAAATAATCACGTGTATTGCAAAGATAACAGCGATTAATAGACAAATGAATAAACATTAAAAAAATGTATGCAAATATATTTTGCAACAAGACCACGCCCATTGCAACAAATGATCACGTATATTGCAATGACATCAGTGACTCGTCGCAAAGTGAACGAACATTCAAAAAATGTATGCAGATTTATCTAGTAACATGTCTACATCCATAGAAACAGCCAAATGATCGTGTATAACAACAAGGTTGGATAGGCAACTGGCTAATCATTCAGGAAATGAAAACCTATACCTAGCGTGGATCAGCATGAGGGTAAACATTTCTAAAAACTGTACAGTTGTGCTACAACGCCATTAGCGCTATTTTTTATACAGCATTTTCCCACTTTGTGCTCAAAGCGCTTTACAATTATTATTCAAAGCAAATGACATGTGGGAATCCTGTTCTACATTGATAGTGTTCCATAGTGGAAAACAAATGAAAAAGTGTCCGCTCTATGCAAATTGATGTCACTATGGTCACGAGTCCATACCATGTGACACGGTCGAAGGCAGTTATTGAAGGCTGTATAAGAATGACGTGTTTGGCATTGATTGGCCATCTCAGTGCTTGGGGGCTTTAAATATTCAATTTTCAAAAACCACACTGTTGTTAAATGTCGTGAATCTACTTATTTTGACCAAAACTGTTATAAGTAGATACAAGAAAGAGTCATTATGTTGACAACAAAGGTGATGACATGCCGTTTTCTCTGCATTGTTGTACAAATTACAGATATCAACGTTTTAATATGTAAAGGGTGGGGAAATATGACATATTGTTTGATTTAATTTGACCCCTCTCACCCCTTCACTTCAGTACCAGTAGTAAAGATTGAACTACATTAATTGTCGGATTTGTACTCCTACGGTGATTCACAATGATATTAAACCATGTAAAGTTGACATTAACGAGGCCTTTTCCAGATTGTATCCTCATATTGAAATAAAATAATCCTTATTTCCCATAAACTATCGTTGAATAGACGATAAATTATTTTTAATATGTCCTAATCAGTCTTTCACGCATTTATATCTGACATAGTCCAGTAGTCCATCTATTTCAGAATGAAGAAATCGAACTACAGCAATGCTTTCATGGCCCTCGTTGTATCTGTTATATTCGCTTTCTTGTTTTTTATGGTTGATTTTAACAGCTTACCTTCAGTAAGGATTAATTTCAACGAAATGGTAAGTAATCGTACTCTCTATCTAACAAGAATTATGAAAGGGTTAGTGCCAAAAAGGGCCTAATAACGAAAATGCTGTTAATTTTAAGAAACAAGCCAAATAACGTATTTTTGACATTATGTCACCAGAACTATAAGTGAGCATTGATTCATGTTGTTTATCAATTATCTATATCTGCCTACACCCAGAGATTGGAGAGAGAGAGACAGAGAGAGAGAGAGAGAGAGAGAGAGAGAGAGAGAGAGAGAGAGAGAGAGAGAGAGAGAGAGAGAGAGAGAGAGAGAGAGAGAGAGAGAGAGAGAGAGAGAGAGAGAGAGAGAGAGAGAGAGAGAGAGAGAGCAGTAAACTATCGAAAGATGTCATCGGAGTGTTTGAGCAACATGTTATATTTTAGAAAATATCAAAAACAATCCGTTTCTTTCACTGGACTCTTCTGACTCTAAAGCAACTGTAACTCACGTCTTTCCTTAGTTATCCTTCAGAATACAAAGTCATGTTAGCCATTTGGGAGATCAGATACCGTGCACACATGACTGAACTTAAAATTAAAAATCACAAAAGGTAGCGTTAATCTTGTCATTGTAGTGATTTTACTCACATTATGTTGTTGTTGTTTTTTCGATTGGTGACATTACTGGTCATGATATGTGGACAAAGGGCATATACTGAAGCAATCAAAATTAAATGTAGTGATGATGGTTATATGACAAGCGTGGCTCGCTAGGAATCTCAAAATTCTATATAAGCTTCTAAAGGTTAAACAAATCTCAATATGGCCATTCTCCATTCACTTAAATCACACAAAAAACTTTAATCGCACCATATATGGGGGTTTCAGGCTTGAAAGGGTTAAACATTCAGGCAATTGTAACATTTTACTTTTCACAACCCTTTCCTTCTAGATCAACAAAATGAATCAAAATGGAGCTGATGTTAAATCTCATAAATTTTGGTATCCAGCTGAAAATAACGATGTAACCATGACCAATGTTTCGATATCCGACAATCAACTTTTACCTGGAAACACTATTGCTAAGTATCAATTTAATAAAACAGAAGAATCTCTACATTATAATCAAACTATACTCAGTAAGTGTCATTTAATATCGGATAATTCAACCAGATTCTCAGATAACCAACGTAGATCAGGAGTTAAGTTTGCGTACCCGGTATATCTGTCTCGCTCGGGACCTTCGACTTTATATATTCACTACAGGAGAGCTGTGCAATTCGCCATCTACTACAATTATTCTCTCGTCACACTAACATTCCATAATCATTTGACTCAACCACCGGCAAAAACCCAGAGAACCTTCGAGGAAACCTTTGATCTTGATAGACTGTCCAAAACGTTGGATGTGATATCCGTTAAAACCTTCAGCGAAACATGTGGCACACAAATTGAAGACAACAAACTTGTCGCACTGAAACAAGGACATGATTTATGTGAGAAATACAAACTAAATTCATGTCGGACGGTTAACTTGGCTGTATCACAGAGGTTTAACCCTAACCTCACATTTCCCCGTACAGCAATTTCTTTTGATGATTATCAGAAGGAATTAGACTTGAAAAAGGCACACAAAAATGAATGCATTGGGATCACGCCAACTGAGTTTGCCTCAGGTACATCTTGTCAACAACAAGTTAAAGAAATTGTAGATCGGTCGTTGCACAGAGCCCCCTACATCATAGAAATGGCTGAGAACATCACAGAAAGCATTTGCATAGGACATTTCGCAGTGGTGCACTGGAGAAACAAGCCAGGAGAAGGGTAAGCTGTATATTTAGGATATGTTAGCAAGAAACAGTCAATACCAACCAACCAAGCAACAAACAAACACACACACACACACACACACACACACACACACACACACATATATATATATACATGTACATACACACACACACACACACACACACACACACACACACATATATATATATATATATATATATATATATATATATATATATATATATATATATATATATATATATATGTATGTATATATATATATATATATATATATATATATATATATATTGTTTAGTTTTGATCTTTCCTTCATTGTAGTTTAAAGATGAAAAGATTTGGGAAGAACCAAAACAAGGCAGACCAACTACAAAAAGCTCTGCCTGTAGTTATTAAAGGTATCACTAACTTGCTTCACTCACGAAACATAGAGTGTCTTTATATTGCGAAGCCGGTTTACGAACAGGTAAGTATTTCTATTAATCACTTGAATTGCTTGTAAAGATATGAGATATGCCATTTTCATTTAAAGTACTTTCAAACTCAACATGAACATACTTTGCATATTATTATATTACAACGAATGATCACATTTCACAGGATTATGACACTGTCACGCTGCCTTTTGAAATCCTATTATTGCAATAACTAAACAAGTTTTTTAGATATGATTCAGCTGGGGTATGATTTGTTATATAACGAGATATCGTGTGTATGCTCGTGTGTATGTGCTTCTTAACATTTTTAAACTTTGGTCAATGAATTGGCAAAGCACTGTAGGAAGATACAATGGACAAAAATGCTCTCAAAATAAGTTCTCTCATTTTGCAGACCTGGCAATCTCAGGTTATTACCACAAACTCGATAGTTTATTATATTAAAGCATTATCTTTGTACCACAAGTGATATTCCAAAACACGTTTGGAGATATATTTGGCACAGTACAACAGTCGCCGTTACTGTCATAATTTACTATCGTAGTTTAGTTTAACTGTGAATAACATAACCGAATTACATAACCTTAACCACATTTTATCACTTTGTTAATATTATTTTCGTTTTGATCTCCGCCTTCTTGTCTATCCTTAATACACAATTAATGTTGTGCACATTTAGTCATTTTTTGTATTTGAATTTTATATGTATTGTTTTGTATTAAAATATATAATATATGTAAGGATGGATGGATGGATAAGCCTGGTTAAACTGATGAATAACTAACAAACAAGCAAAACAAACAAACAAACATATAAATTAATTAATTAATTAATAACAATATAAATAAATAAAATAAATAAATAAATAAATAAATAAATAAATAAATAAATAAATAAAGATACAAATAATTAAAGAAGCCACATGGGGGGATTTGGTATTTATTTCGGATTTTTAACGTATAAAACAATTTTATTATGGTTTCCTACCTGAAAAATAAATGAGAAACAACATATGCCACGTCATTGTTTGTAACGCAATACATTGAAGAAGATTAATAAATGTGTAAAATCTTTATTATAATAATAATATAGTTTATTGTATTCAATAATATAGTTTATTGTATTCAAAGGCCTCCGGCCCATATACAAATTATCGTTTCAGTACAAAATATTATATTACATCACACGGTTGCAAATCAAAATAAAATCTCTCTTCTTAAACGCCAATTGAATAAATTTACAAAGTTTATACAGAACATCTGTGTCCCTAGTCCTCATAATTCGTTGAAATTTAATAATGGTTGGTTCTGACTGGTATTCGAGTGGAAGGTATTCCTTCCTAAGAACGTCATATTGTGAACACACTAAGAGGAAATGAAATCTTTATTATTCTACGTACAATAACACACTTTATACAGATATTTGAAGCTTTAGGTATTGAGTTAAAGAAAACAGACCTTTTCAATGATATTTCACGTTGATTTTTAACCTCATTTATATCACCGCTTTAAATACATAATAAATTATTTGATCAAAAGAATGAATAAATGAATATAGCATTCAAGATGCATCCTGTACCTTTTCCAAATAAAGTAAATGAATTATATATAAGAATATATATATATATATATATATATATATATATATATATATATATATATATATGTGTGTGTGTGTGTGTGTGTGTGTGTGTGTGTGTGTGTGTGTGTGTGTGTGTGTGTGTGTGTGTGTTATATAACACCGTTTTACTCCAGCATGGACATTTTACATATACTGAGTTTATATATATATATATATATATATATATATATATATATATATATATATAATGTATATATATATGTATATATATATATATATATATATATATATATATATATATATATATATATATATATATTCTACACTAGTGATAAATATTATTTCTATCATTTAATTTTTTCATAAATATATCATAATTTTTTATAAACCACTCTAGGAATTCGAAACTGTCATGAGGAAGACAAAACTTCATATATATACAAGTACTAACCTGATGAAGATGAGTACCGAATTGCGACAATATAAAGATGATAACTACGTCATCTCTCTGGTAGAACAAGAACTTGCAGAACGTAAGTTTCCTATTATGAACCCCATCCCACTCATCCACACCACGAAAACATATACATACACACTAACAAATGGATCAATTAACATATGCATATGAATGAATAAACTAATTTATGAAAATATAACTGAAATGGTGTGCAAGTAGAGCATGGAAGACCATTTCAGGGAATGTTTAAATTGGTTCATTTATGATATTTCACAATTGAATTGAATTGACTGTAACATTAATTAGAGGGGAGGTTGCTTCGGAAAAGGGAATTTTGGCAGAAGACATTTACTTAATGTTTTCATCAATCTTTTGTAGTTTTTACCTTTCGTAAGGAAAGGTTATATTTTAGGAATGTCCCCCCCCCTCCCCCCCCCTCTCTCTCTCTCTCTCTCTCTCTCTCTCTCTCCCTCCCTCCCTCCCTCCCTCCCTCCCTCCCTCCCTCCCTCTCTCTCTCTCTCTCTCTCTCTCTCTCTCTCTCTCTCTCTCTCTCTCTCTCTCTCTCTCTCTCTCTCTCTCTCTCTCTCTCTCTCTCTCTCTCTCTCTCTCTCTCTCTCTCTCTCTCTCTCATTGTTTTGCATATTTAATGACCTTAAATAATTAAAGTATGTCTTAAGAATGTAAGTGTCAAATTCGATATCATTTGGTACACACGTTGATGATAAGTGCTTGTGTCCTATGAAGTTTAATAGTGTAGCTTTTAGTTGTTAATAAGTCATTTGCGTTATTAATTATTTTCAGTAATTAGGAAATATTTTCAGAATGCATGCTTCAAATTCAATATAATTTGGCACATATTTCAAACATAAAGAACCGTGTGTGTCCTGAAAAGGCTGTTTGATGTTGTTGTTGCCTTGTAGAGAGTCGTTTGTGTTTACGCTTTTCCGTAATTACACTTAATCTTAAGAATACACTCTTCAAATTCAGTTTGGTACCTACATCAACCATAACAATGCACCCATGTTCTTAAATGTTTGTCGATGAAACTGTAAGTTGTAATGTTTCATTTGCATAACTATTGATTTCGTAATTAGGCACTACCTTAAGTATACACACCTCAGATTTCTTATAGTTTGGCACACCCCTATTTGCCAATGAAGGCGTATATCATATATGACAGCTTTTAGCTAATAATGTTGCATTCCAACACTTATTGTGTGCAGGAACGAAAATCTAAAGACTTACTTCAAGTAGGCATTAAAGTTCAAATCTGGTTTGCTTCTATATGTGGCGAGTATGCTATAGATGCCATTTTTGACAAGTTAAACATTGCTTTATCAGTATCATTTGTCACCATATATGTAACAATTTTCTCTTTTTTATTGTAGGATCTGTCTTGTTCTTTGCTTCAAGATCATCTAATTGGTCTTACTACGTTGAGTATACAAGAAGAACACGTAAGAAGGAAACAATTGCTCTTCAAGACTTACCAAACGTTCCAGATCTGACGATATCACAAACACTTTAAAACAGTTCCCTTGGCCATATGGATGAGGGTTGGGTATTTTTTTTATTTAAGCTTTATTTAAAGAGCGTTAAAAATCATAGACAACCTGGTTAGCTAAAAGCTAGTCTTCCCCAGGGCCCGCTAAATGACAACGAAAACAGTATAAGTAAAACACACACAGAAATACAAATGTAAGACAAATATCAATGTACAGGATGAATAAAACTGACTGAAACACTCATTTAAAATATGCTTCTATAAAATTAATCTTAAAAGCGCTTAAAGACAGTGATCTCCGATTTTTTTCAGTAATCTTATTAAAAAGGTGATTGCACCAATTTTTTCAAATATAACACAATTCGATCATGGCTTCTTACTTGAAAAATCAACGTGAAACAATATATGTCATGTCCTTGTTTGTAACTCAATATTTGCAAATTAATGAATGTGACGTGTAAACTATTTGTCATTGTACATACAATAACAAACTTTTTTCACATGTTTTAGCTTTCTGCAATGTAATGAGTTACAGACACATATTTGGTAAATGATTTTTTCACATTGATTTATTTCATTGTTTTTTTTCACGTAGGAAGGGATGATAAAATTGATTGATAAAGTTAATATCCAGAATAAAGACCCATGTGGCCACTTTATCGTAGGTCTGTACAAAAACCGAAAACATTCAAAAACATAATGTGCAGGGGTGTAGTAACAACAAAAATGTCCCATACTATCATTCTATGTCTACCTAATAATTTATGTATACAGAACTTCTATAATGAAATTGGTATGTTTGTCACGTACACATACATCGAATTCCAAGAAAGGAATTGCGACTATTTAAAAAAGATTTTCTTAGCTGTATTTCATAAACTTCAAAATTGAAAGAAATACTTATGAATAACATAAACTTCACTACGCCTTTTGAGTCAAAATAATGTTTGACGTTTGTGTGAATTTTACACTTGTCTGAAACTATAAGGACTAACATTATTTAACAATGTGTGTTATCATGGCATTCTGGTGTGCGTATGTATGTATGTATGTATGTATGTATGTATGTATGTATGTATGTACGTACGTACGTACGTACGTACGTACGTACGTATGTATGTATGTATGTATGTACATGTATGTATGTATGTATGTATGTATGTATGTATGTATGTATGTATGTAATACTACGTACGTATGTGTATATGTATGCAATTTGTGTATGTGTGAATGTATGTATGAATGCATGTATGTATGTATGTATGTATGTATGCGCATGCATGCATGTTGCCATGACACCTTATGTTGTAAATCTGACGAACCCTCGCGTGTGTGTGCTTGCTAATCCTCTGTAAGTCTATTTTGTTACAAATAGGGCGACAGTTGTAGTGTACGTCAATAGTGCAATAACATAAGTAGCGACAACAATTATCAGTGTACTTTGTATTTTCTAACACAATAGAAAGAAATATTATATCCTAGCTATGTAGCTTCGCTTCGGAATAAACATTACCAGTAAATGTAATATCTGGTACATATGTGTAATAATGTATCATTATAAAGTTATCAAAATATTTTTTTTTTAAAGATAAAATCTATAAGACGAGTATCACATTAATTAAACGTGTCCAAATGCCGACTGTGTCTGTAATCTGCTTTTAAATATAATCTTCAAACAGTTACGACAGAAACGTCCACAAGCCGTTACAAACATGGTTTGTGTAGAGGAGATGAGCCATTCTTCCTATTCATATATATGTGATTTTTTTTCTCTCGCACTGGTGTAAATTAATAAATTCACGGGGTGAGTTTCCACATGTCATAATGGATTAGTATCCATTTCGTTAGATGCTACGGAATTCCGAATCGTGTGACCTCTCTAAAATACGATTCATGGTGTGAACACTCCTGCGGGGGATCATTTTGATTTGAGCAATTACTCAGCCAGGCATTCTATAAGTAACGTACCCCCACCACCATACCAAGGTAATGGGAATGATAATTTTACTTTAAGGCATTAACACACACACACACACACACACACACACACACACACACACACACACACACACACACACACACACATACATACATACATACATACATACATACATACATACATACATACAGATGCATAAGGAACGAGTGAGACAGTCCGAATAAATAAAGTATCCGACGTTTCGAATACAAATTCTTTGTCAAGGAATTCAAGGCCAGACGGTAAACACATGAGTATATCTGAATGTTAGGGAATAGAACGACAACCGCGCGAGATTGACGTTACACGCGTATCAAAGATTTAAAATTCAATCGCACCAAAAAGAAGCCAATAGAACACGCCTGGGGGTTCCAGTGTTCTGAGACGGTAAATGATTTCCTCCTCCTTCAACCTCAAACGATTCTCATCGCCAGAAACCTTACAAACTCCTGAAATAGACATATCTGATAAAAGCTTACAATATTACTCAGTGTCAACATCCTCTATCTGACTTTAAGAATTTCACAAGTTTGTTACTTGTAAAAAAAAAAGTTTTAGAAATCTAGTTATATATTAATATCCACACATCATATCACCACCATCCCGAAACATTTGGCATGATTCAGAGAAAAACTGAATAATTCATTCCATAGTCGCTTTTTGATACGCTCCAGATGTGACTCACGATTCTATCAGCTTATGAAGGCATTTGGCGTCATCAAATAAATTTGAATAGGTTTTATGGAAAATTAAAAGAAACTTTTGTTCAAAATTCCGCAGAATCCCGTATTTGATGCTATTGTAACTAATCAAGACTGTACAACTCTCTTCAGAATAACTACAAATATTTATGAAGAGTTGTTTTGATATGAATTAAAAGGTTGCGTTGACCATCGAACTGTGGCGAATTTGGACATCGAAGCGGAAGCAATTGACCACAGCCTCCGCGAGATATGCGGTCACTGGTCTTTGCATCGATATGTTCCGACTGCAACTACGCACATTTACAATGCCGATACAGAATGTACATGGTTGAACACAATTCCCGCACATTTTCCAAAAAGACAAACATGAATTTTCAGACATGGCATTGGTAAAAAAAAAATTAGAGAAATTATGTTTACTATTTATCTTATTTGGAGATTTCTTTGTGGAATGCACAACTATTGAGACATTTTAGTCTGAAAGTATACGTTATACAAATTCAAGCGGACGTTGTACAATTTGTCGTAAGATAACAACGAACCATAATCGAATGCAATATCACATATTTTCATCACAGTCAGTTATTATAAGTAAAATATTAAATATTACCCAAAGTACCACCTAAGAGAATGTCTCTGATTTTAAGAGTACCAAAACAGTTACAGAAATATAGTTATATTTTAATATCCACACAGCATCCCCCTCCCACCCCACCTCATCCCACTACTGTGGCACTACATACATTGCCTTGGTTTTAAAAAGTGCAAAATTCACTGCATATTCAAGCTTGCTATTTGAAAAGCTCCAGAAATGACAGCTGTGTCAGCTTATGAAGGCAGTTGGTGCCATCGATCAAATTTGTTTTGCTGCCTGCGTAGGTGTTTGGATAAAATTGAGAGAGAAAAAACAAACACTCTTTTGGTCAAGATTTCTGCAGAAGCCCGTATATAATGCTAACGTAAATAAAAAAAAGGATTGTACAAATCTCTTCAGAATAACTACAAATAGCTATAGAGAGTTGATTAAGTGGATTTTTACAACTACGCATGTTTCAAATGCCGATACAGTCTTAGAAATGGGCAGTTGTCCAAAACACCTGTTTCAATGTTTATTTCGGGGACTGGCCGGTCAATTTTTAATTTTTCCAGCCGGGGAAAGGGAATTGGATTTTTCCATCGGACAGGCAAAAAGTGTCCGCCCCCACTCTGTAAAAGCCAAACCAGACTGATCCCCTATCACTCATTTTGAAATCATGATGAGACCCCCCCCCCCCCCACCACCACCATATATTCACTTGCCAGGTATATCGTTTTGACCCGGGGTGGACTACTTGCCTGTCTCACATAACAAATACGTTTAAAATGGCACCATCCTGTAATTAGAAAATCCATAGGATTGGAATGTTCATTAACAATTCAATAGCATCTTGGGAGCAAAAAGGTAGGAAGCATGACATTTGGATATGTTCAACTAACATTGGGGTCCTATCGGTCTCCGCTAGAAGTTCTGAAGGCATTTTCTACTCTTAAAGCCATTTTGAGGTTATTCAGACCCCTTTGGCAATAATTTCTAAGCTTGACAGGACAGCATCATCATGCAATGAGCAACTTTATTGGGTTGAAATATTTAAAAAAAAAGAATTAATTTTTAATAATATCTTGATAATGAAAGGTAGGGGGATGAACTTGAGACAGGGATAAATCCACCTCCCATAGGGGGTTGTGTCGTAGGAAGGGGGAGTTGGAGAGTTTCTTTACTATAAGTATCTTTCAAGGCAACTTGTAGACTATTCATAGCCTTTGAAGCACAAATTAAACACACTATTACGAAACCTTACTTAGCTTCCGCTATTGGATGTTATAATAGCTATTTCTACAAGATATGCAAGTTTTTTTTCCTCATTTGTACACCACAACAAGTAAGTGCTCGTCCAACAACAATAGGTCAGACTCTGTAAAATGCTCATTTAGAACGTTATGTTGATACACTCAAATGTATGGGGTCTAATGATCTATATCATTTTTGCCCAAATATATAGCTCCATAATGGATACAAAAAGTCTTTAATATCGTCGTAAACCACAGCCTCTTTTACGGCACCACCCAAGATTCTCCATCTCGTTATTTCGCAGTGTCGCGGAAAAAAATGGTTTGCGAGAATACTAATGGCAGTCAACTTTTGTAATTCACATCCAAGGGCATTTGAGTACAAGTTGTGTCTTCAATATCAAACGTAATAGGATGTTATGATATCACAGTTAAGATTCGGCAAGAGTTAAGGCCTACCATGTTATCTTTATCTAGTTATTATTTTTATAAATAATACAGTAATTTAACGGGACAAAACAACTTTTGAAGTTAGTAAGTATATAGGAGTATATCACGGGCAAGTAGTCCTAGAAATCAGTTTCGAATTCCACACAAAAATGGTAGTGTCCATAACAATGGTATGATAACATCACTATTGTAGACATAGCAAAGTAACTTTGGTATGTTAGAGAAGGTTAGGTGTTCATACATGTTAAGTATAATAGAAACTGGACACTCTAGTATGTGTTCCTTAGACTCTGATGAGAATGTGATGATTTGTAGTGTAGATAACAATTGTAGTGTCCGAAATAGAAAATATATAATGCATATCAATTTCCTCATACTGAACAGTAGAAAAATTTAGATTGACTTGTGTTATAAACTATCTATGAAGGTTGTTACCGCTACGAAATTTTCAACTTTTGTCCCAAAGCGCTACATAATTGAACCATTTTGATTGTGAAACAGCCGACATGTACAGTATAAATAGTTAATACACGTAGATAATGTAATCGTCACTCTAGGTGAAGTAATATAATAATAATAATATTAAAGGATGTAGGTAAGAAGTGGGAACAAAAACATATACCACAGTTCAGAGAAGATATGATGCCATTGTACATGAAATGAAATTTTCTTCCATCACAATCCAAAACACAATGATCCCATCTAAGGTTTTCAAAACAGGATGATCTCCTATTGCCAATTTCGAAAACAGAGTGACGTCCTTATCAATCCACACACCCCTAGCCTCCTGCAGTCCGAAGACACTTTCCGGACCCTAACAACTCATTACTTCCAATGTTTGCACGAACGTACGTTGCTTGTCGTTGTGGACACGCTGTTTGGCATTTTGCATTGCTGACGATCGAATAATCGACTTGTCGCGTATTCTGAACTTGAGTTGACATGAGTGACATTTTGTTACTATTGATGAAATGCTTGTGCAGACTGAGACTGTTACGATGATGTCAATCCTTCTAGACTATAAATTTGGCTTTTGAATGTTTTTCAAGATTTTGAGTTATGCAGTAATATATTGATTTGCTACTCCAATTATGGCCACCATTCAGTAAAATGTCATTTGAGCACTAAAAATAATTCTTTCGTAAAGCTGTTCTTCTTCTATATTACCTGTGAACATGATTTAAAAGAAATTGGGAAAACTTAAATATCACAAAGTGTCTGTGATAGGCAAGAAATGGCTGGATTTTGATTATTTACCCTGAGAATCAAGGTCAAGGGCAAAATTCAATGTTTTGAAAAAAAAGCTTGTGACTGATAATATGGGTTAGACTCTTGAATGGAGTCTCTATATGTATTTTTTGTTATAGTTATGCCATAAATACTGCTTTTTGACGACAAATATGGCCACCATTCATTCGGTCAAATTTGCATATGTCGCGAAATACAGTGATGTGCAGATGTTCCATATGGCATGTCCCCAGATTTAAAAGAAAGTGGTATTGGATGCCTCAGAAATCTGAAAGCACGGACCCCAATATAATAGCTCCCCCCCCCCCGCATAGTCTACAACCTCTTTCACTACACCATCTAAGACGAACCTTCATATTTCACAGTGTCGCCGAAATAATATGGCGAAAAAGCCTTCGTGGACTAAACACAACTGGCCATGGGAACTCGTTTGAAAGGAACCTTCATTGGTGACAAGGGACATCTGAAGATGTTACAACACTGACATGAAGAATTGCAAAATCTAACAAAAAATTGGGACGAACCATATAGATATATGTTAAAGGAAGCTGTAAAGCTATTGTATTCATTCATCCATCCATGCATCTAATTTGTTTATATTTAAATCTCTCCAGGGAAGAATGGCGTGACAGCTGCAATAGTTTACCAAAGCATTGGCTTAATACTATGTTCGTGTATACTTGCCACAGTACGAACAAAAGTTGCAGCAGTATCGACGCGGTGAGGATTCTACAGTATATGGGAACAGTTTGACTACTGTCCCTTCCAGGTTGAAGTACACAAAGCTATCTATATTCAAGGGTTATCCTATGAGGATTTACAGCGAGGACTTTGTTAGTTTTACAGAACTCTCCTCGACAGCAGATCTTTTTGATTAGGTGACGCCATTTTCATCTTCATCGTATTGAGTATTGCATGAGTTTCCAGATCTAATATTCATTATCTAGTTATTCCATGTTTCATATTTTGTATTCTCTATCCGAAACTACAGATTACATATAGTAAATGTAAATGTAATTATCACTATATAGCTAGATGGATATAGAGATAGATAACCGAATGAAGGATGGATGGATGGATGGATGGATGGATGGAGAGAGAGAGAGAGAGAGAGAGAGAGAGAGAGAGAGAGAGAGAGAGAGAGAGAGAGAGAGAGAGAGAGAGAGGGGGGGTGTATGGATTAATAAATTGAGGCATTGCAGGATGGACGAGTACATAAAATGACAGACAGACAGACAGACAAACGGGTACATAGGCTGATAAACAGAGACAGACAGACAGACAGACAGACAGACAGACAGACAGACAGACAAATGATTACTTTTGTATGTATACGTTTATGAATTAATGTAATACACCAATATTATCACTTATTTGCAGGAATGAAGTTTACAGGCCGTTTTATTGCCTTTGTTGTCATAGGTATTGCTTTTTCCCCATTTCTATGGATATACATCGGGTACACGAAATATGAACACACAGTAAGTTATCATAGTGTATCAGCATTTTAACATGTCTTTTATATGCGTAATCTGCTTACCTTTGTCTATTTCTACTGTATTTAGAATGATGCCTTTTCACGACTGGAAGTTCCATTTCTATTCTATATAATTCATCTACTCTAAGAATGACAAAAAGGTTGTAACTATTTACCATGCATTAATATCTTTCTAGAAATGATGTCATTTTCGGAACTCAAGGATCTGGGGAGTCGAGTCATGATTTATTTGTATCCCAAAGGGAAACTAATTACAATGGGCTCTGTCCCTCTGTACGTCCATCAGTAACACATTATTTCTCTAACATGTAATGTCCAATTACATTCAAACCTGGCACATATATGTACTTCACTTTGTTTTGCGGCGTATGCAAATTTGGCCGAGTGGTGGCCACATTTGTAGTTGAAATCAACATTTACTACAAAACTCAAGAATACATACAGACTCCATTCAAATGCCTATCACATATCAGATGAAGGTTATCTTTTATGATCGTGAACTTTGACCTTGACCTTGCCCTCTGGAGTCAGTCAACAGATCACAGACATTTGGTAGTAGTTATATGTAGCAAATACCTTTTAAATCGTGTTTATTGGTAACAAAGAAGAAGGAAAAGAAAGATACATAAACATTATATTTGGTGCTCATGCCACTTTTGTACAGAGTGGTGGCCATATTTATAAAACTGTAGTACATACACACTCCATCCAAGTGTCTACCCCCATATTGTCAGGTGTATGCTTTCTTTTAAGACATTAACCTTGACCTTGATGTTCAGTATAGATTATCTCAAGCTCAAGCTATTTCTTGCATATTGCAGACACTTTATGATATTTAAGTGTGACCAATGTAATTCAATATTCGTACTTATGTCACCTCTTTACTGAATGGCGACCAATTTTCTTCTAAAAAATCACTGCACAAATCACAAACTGTAAAACATAGAGAGATTGCATTTGCGTATCTACTCCTATGTTGGCAGGGACCATTACCATTTCCCATAAACTTAACCTTCTAGGTCAATTAACAAATTCAAGCCATTCCTTACATATAGTGGTATTTATACATTCGGTCGTATTTAATTGTAATGAATATTTTCATATCTTGTCCAAAGGTAGACCAAAACAAGGGACATACACAAATGCGTTGCTAATTATATCACTTCTTTACTGAACGGTGGCCATATTTGATGTCATAATCTACCATTTGTATAGAAGCTAAGAACAAAAAAAAGACACCGGCACTTTATTCAAGTATCACATTGTCATGAATTTGTATGATCTTTCTGTTAATTCTGTCATTTGTCTTGAATGAAGACTTGTATCATTGACATTACACCTGATTGCAATGTATTCCTTTTATTCATTTTTCAGTGTAGATTTATAACACTATCGTCATGGCGCGATTTTCAAGATTTCAGCAAACAGTTCTTTGAAATTAAGTTCAATCACGACCACAACATGTTTGGCCACATAATCTTACAATATACATCTGATTCATCTCACCTTCGCACTCAACCAAGGGACAAGAATAGTGTTTTATGGAAACAATTTTTTTTAAATAAACATTCATGAGTGAATACAGTTTAAACTGTGAATGACACTTTTTACCTTAACAATTCCTTTCCTCCCACTCAGGTGAACAATGGCCAATCAGCAAAAACGACTCCTCCTACCTCACACGTCGTCCAGGAGGGGAAATCACAGCATCACGCTTTGAATAGAGTCATCATGAAAGATGTATCCGAATCATGGAATCATGGCACACCTAATGTCAGTGTCAGTGACACTGTTCAACATCCACGGGGACAACAAAATAACGATTGTTCGTTTCTCTTGAACAGTAAACGGAGAGACATTTTGCACGATGGCGGTATTTTCAAATCTAAAATTATTTTAACGGCTTTTTCTTTCTTCTCGGGCCCGTCTACGTTGTACAATGAATTCAGAAGAGTTGTTCAATATGCCATCTACAACAATTATTCCATCGTTGCGCTGCCGTTTCATGACCATGAAACCCAGTTAACGAAGAAAGCAATTAGAGGTTTTAATATTACCTTTGATCAAAAGAGATTGTCTCAAGCGTTGCCCGTTATTTCAGCCGAGACTGTCAATGATGTTTGTAATTCGACAGGAAAAAAAATAAAAGTGGTTTTATCACCACTTGGCGATCCGGCAAGGCAGGATATATGTTCCCGTTACACGTTGAGAACATGTAAACGTATAAAGCAATTAAACTCGAAATTCGTAGAACTACTAGACAATTTAGGTATTGCAGTTTCCGAAGATGTGTTGCCATACCAAGAATATATACGAAAGGAAGTTGATCCTGAGAAGTGCATTATCATTCTTAATGTACCAGAACTGTCTTCGAATGCCACTTGTAGGCAAGAAATAGACAAATTGGTTGACCAATCGCTTCAAAGAGCTCCGTACGTAAGGAAAATAGCTGACAGCATTGCCGCAAAAGTTTGTAATGGGCACTTTGCTATGGTACACTGGAGAAATAAATCAGGCGAACGGTGAGTATCTGTATACGAAAATCTCTCAGACTCATGTTATTATAATGACACAGAAACAATTACATCTAAGTAGCAACAACCAAGTGATCACTGAATGCCTCCAATAAGGATAAAAAACATTATTAATATTACGTCTGTTCAAAAGTTTTATCAAAAGAAATTGTCTCAAACCTTGCCCATTTTTTCAACTGAAACTGTAAATGATGCTTGTAATTCCACACACACACAAATAATTTCAAACAAAAAGCGGAAATAAAAGGGGGTTCATTACCATTTGACGATTACAAGAATGATTTGTGTTCCGATTTACGTTTTGATCACACTCAATATGGGGAAAAGCCGATATCTTTTATTGTTATGCCTTCACGTATTGTCTTTTTATGAAATCACTGTATGAATACAATACCGTGTACACAGAATATTCATTGTAAAACCAGAAACTTTCATAAAAATAGAATTTATAGGTACAAAGTATACGTGATTTTAGACGCTTGTTCATACATGTATAAATGGTCCATTACAAATACTGCAATAGTATTCGAGATACTAATGTTTAGTCAAGTGCCTACCAAATAACATTATTATCTTTGTAAAATATACTACCATTTGACTGTAGCTAATACCGTGGTCATGGTTGCTAGGGTTAGTTAATTCAATATACCTTGAACAACATCAACAGAATAATACGTCCAGAAACATCCCCACTAAATTTCTGCCCCAGCCATCAAGTAGTTTTTGAGATCTAAATATTTGACTGAAATTCATATTTAGACCCTATTTGCAATGATAGACTAATCATATCTTGAATAGTTCTTCATGTACACATCCGAAGAAACACCCCTACCAAATGTCAGCCTAATCTGACACCTAGATTACAAATTAAAGTTTTGGCCAAAAAGGCAAACCCGCCATGTTGAATGTTGCATCATGGGAAAGATGATATTAAATACTAACCAATTAGCATGGTAAACAATAATGTTACATTGTTTGTAACCACAAATAATCAATTCATATTCACCCTCACCATTGTGGGAGGTTTATTTTATCGGTAGCTTAAGATTAGATATTACGATAACCACAGATAATCCCATAGTCCTTTGCGTCTGAGCATGCTCAGTTTTGATTGCAAGTTCCCTATTTGCAAATCACTGATGGGATCATCTTGCCATGAAAGATTCTTCATCTACACATCCTTAGAATCCCCTCTCACCAATTTTCATGCTAATCTGCTGAATAATTGTTATAATACATACATACATACATACATACATACATACATACATACATACATACGCAAGCATGCAAGTGCACACACACACACACACACACACACACACACGAATTAAATGATGAATTGGCTGGAAGTGATGTTTAGAGTACTTATAGTAAAAAGAGTCACTCACAGTTAAAAGTACATTCACTTACAAATTTTCAAGTTCTTCCATATCAAATCAGATATTCTTCTTTGAATACTGTCGTGCTATATGATGATCATTTTGTGTTCAGTTAAATTTACACTATAAAAACTAAAGCGTAGAGATTTGTAAAAATAACGGATAAAATTGTTTATTCTTAACGATTTTACCCACTATATGACAAAATAAAATTGTATGATTTTAACATAAAGAGAGTGAAAGAATTACAAAATTATTTCACCTCGCTGTTTTCAGCCCACGTCATAAGAGCAAAATGTTTCAGTTTGAAGGTAATCGAAGCAAAAATGTTTGCTTTTGTACATCATCACCAACCCCATGCATGCACTGAATTAGCTTGAGTAAAACAGACAACTGAGGGCACCCTGCCATTAAATGGCTATTTTTTCATTCACTGAGGACAACCATCCGTTTCCTTGGCAATTTATTTACCCCATTGATGTTGTTCCAAAATCAGAAATGTTATTACTGATAACACTTTGAAACATTTCTAATCAACTGCACTATGTCCAATGTTTCGATCAACTGATTTCGGAAAATTAAGGCCAATGGATATATTTTGAAGCTTTTATTCAACAGATATTGCCTATTTATTAACAATCATCTGCGGATTACTCATTCAAATTAAAAGCTATATCAACATGCTTTATAGTACACGTGCGCGTTGTTATCATTAATGTCGATAAATACCAAATTATATGGAATTTGAAGCATGTATTCTTAAGATATATTATATTGAGATGTACGGTGAAACAGACAAAAAACAGACAGACAGACAGACAGAGACTCAGGCACATACGCGCGCGCACACACACACACACATCAGCATACGACTGCTATCATAGTCATATTAAAGTTGAATAAACTTCGCGAGTATTCAATGTGTAGGAAGGTCACATTGACAAAAGTATTTTATGTGTCAAGGTCTTACACGTCTGACGGTCATAATGAAAATAATACCATTGCTAACACTTTCGTACGCTAACTGAACTAAACACATTGTCCAATGATTGACATCACATTTCTAGAGATTCATCTTCAAATCAATTCCGACGCTTTTGCAAAAAAAAAACTTACTTTACTGTGTTTTTTCTACTAGGAAAACCCAATGCCAAACAATAGAAACCAAGTCCGTATTTGTAGCTCATTACTTTCCAAAGAAACAACTCTGTAAAAAGTTTATTATATTGTAAAGGAAGTGGTATGTAAACAAACTAGAATTACTATACACAAGTAAAAATGCCAATTCATTTATAAAATTATTCCGTGTATTTAAAATGGAAAACTTTTTTATACATTATCTTTCAATTTATTGACTTTCAAGCCTGAATATGGTCACTATGTTGTTTCACATTACATGTACATGTATCTTTTCATTTTGAAAACATAGTAAAGTTTGTCTAAAAAACTCCCAGTTTCTTTCACCTTCATATACCCACTTTGTATTTCAATAGCATAAGCGAGCATCGATTTCATATAAAGGAAGGACATCGATTGCTACTTCACAATGCCACTACTACTATTGCTAATGGCATAACTGAGTTACTAGACACTCGAGGCATTTCTTGTATATACATTGCAAAGCCCTTGTATGAACAGGTAAGTGGCAACACATATTAAACTACAAGTTCAACATTTGAATTTGCTGTTTCATGAAATTGGCTCTGAATGTATGCATTAATATCTATGGGTGATGACTGCTTACAAAAATATTTATTAGTGGGTAACCACAAAATTAACTACAAAGAGAGAGAGAGACACACACACATGCATCGAACGAGTGGGCACATCGGGCAACTGGTTTAATGAAATTAAAAGTATCATGAAATTGGCTCTGAATGTATGCATTAATCTCTACTGTGATGGTTTTGTTTTGTTTTGGTTTGGTTTGGTTCGGTTCGGTTCGTTTCGTTTCGTTTCGTTTCGTTTTGTTTTGTTTTGCAGGCAACTATCAATCCACAATTATTAATATACTAATATATAAATCTCATGTTTTCACCACCAATGAAGTAATTATAAATAAATAAATGTAATGATCATTATGTCGTGTTAGGAATTTGAGGCGGCTATGAGACAGACCAACCTTACAGTATATACAACCACTGATCTGATGGCGACGTTCCCAAACCTACGAGAATATAAAGATGATAACTATATTATCTCATTAGTAGAACAAGAGATTGCTGAAAGTAAGTATAATATTTAGCATTGTCATTTGAAATGGCCATATTGATGAATACCCCATTGATATGACTACTTTAATGGTAGACTTATGAAATCGATTTTTTTAAAAAATGAAAATTCTAACGTGTTGGTGAAACGTTTGTAAAGGTATTCAACTTTTCTTGTTAACACACAAGAGAAAACTCTTTCTTTTATGATAAGAACTCGAGCTTACATATAGTTTTCATAAATCCCAGAAATGTTGCCTTTTTCTCTGCATTATTTCCTCTTTTAGGTTAAAATGTTAAACATCAATGCTATCTAAGGATTTTATCAGCCAACTTGTTCTTTCCTAGGGGCTGTCTTGTTCTTTGCTTCAAGATCATCTAATTGGTCCTACTACGTTGAGTATACAAGGAGAACACGTAATGAGGAAACAATTGGACTTCAAGACTTACCAAACGTTCCAGACCTGACGTCATCACAAATACTCAAAAAGTAGCTAAAATAGAATCTCTTAATATGTCTCCTGATCTATACAGTTAAAACCTATAGAGTGGTTTAACCATGAGTTTATTATTATTTATCCCTATCTAGACACAATATATTGTGTTTGGGAAATGTCTGAATTAAATTTAAGAGTAAGAAAATAATGCCAACTGTGTAGATATACTATTTGCCTTTCTTAGCCAACAGATTGGGACAACCATTCAACTATTCTGGGACCATGCTCCTTTTCATGAAAAATCACTTACATGGATCTGGGACGTTGTGCCTTTATCAAAGAGCATCGGGTTAAATATGGGTGCGAATTTTGATTCTTGGTTTTCAGATGATGGCTTGTTTAAACAAAGATAGTTGTGCTGTATGTGGTCAATTATGCCTCGACACTAACTATCGGCAGCTAGTCAATTTAAAATTGGTAACTTTCATTACCCCATCATGTAACATCGCTGTATTTATACTGTGTGGCTGGTAAATGTTCCTTCCTTAACACCAATGTAAATTCAGTGCTATTTGCACTAAACACTTACTAGATGAATTTGACAAACAAGCTACGTCATATCACAGTTGATCATATCAGTATTAGGGTTAGGATTAGGGTTACTGTGATATGGATATCTACTTAGCCACAAGCTCAAGGGTCCAGGAAACAGTGAGTAGGTGTGTGTAGTATTGGTGAGTAGACAGGAAAGTATCACCTTTTAGAGTATGAGGTATTCTTGAAAGGGGTTGGTGTTAGGGTTAGTTGGGGTTAGAAGGTATGATAATATCACCCAGACTTGCAGGGCCTTTAGAATAATTATGCTATTGTAAAATTGTAAATAAAGGTACTTCTGATTCTTGGGATGATCTTGACTATTGAAATGCTGGTGTGGCTTGTCTACTCGAATGTTTGAATCTGCTGTATGGGTGAATTTCAGACATTTTCTGACTCGAAACCCCACAAAACGCCACTCCAGCAAATAAGGTTATTTTCATAACCCTTGGTGTTGGAGAGTAATTTCGTGATTTTCACATCGCATAATGTTGCACACTGCAAGATGTATACTGAATATTCATACCTTCTATGAGTGTATATCCTTGAGATGAATAATCATGACTATTCAGTGTTCATCTTATAAATATCCATGTGTACTACTGAAAGAACAATAGTGTAAACAAGCGACCTATCGGTCAGATTAGCTCCGCTGGTTCTTTTTGGGTTTTGGGTATTTTTGTAACATGTGTAGGAGTGGTTCTGCTGTTCAGCTCTTCCACTATGTAGTTTTGTATTAGCAAATTAATAAAGTGGTTAGTGTTTCATATGATGACTATCCCTAATTTGCATATTAATCACCCACTCAACTTGTCTTGAACAAACTTATATCTGCACATCTCAAGACACCTACACAACAAATTTCAACTCAATTGGCCCAGTAGCTTTGGAGAAGATTTTCAAACATTTTTACCAAAAATTCTATTTATAGACCTAATTTGCATTATAATGACCCAGTCACTTTGTCTTGCACAAACTTAGATCTTCTCACCTCAAGACACCTACACAACAAATTTAAACTCAATTGGCCCAGTAGGTTTGGAGAGGAAGATTTTTGAAGCATTTCTACCAATAAAACTATTTTTGACCTAATTTGCATGACTATCACCCAATCAACTTGTCTTGAGAAAACTGATATCTGCTCATCAAATGACACCTACACAAGAACTTTCAACTCAATTTGCCCAGTAGTTTTGGAGAAGAAGATTTTTGAAGCATTTGTACCAAAAATTCTATTTTAGACCTAATTTGCATAACAATGGCCCAAACAACTTGTCTTTAACAAACTTATATCTGCTCATCCCAAGACACCCACACAACAAATGTCAACCTAATTGCCCCTGTTTCTTTAGAGAAGATTTTAAAATATTGTTACCAAAAATTTTACTTTTAGACCTACTTTGCATAGTAATAACTTAGTCAATTTGTTATGAACAAACATATCTTTTCATCCCAAGACACCTACACACCAACTTTCAACTTGTTTCGGAGAAGATGATTTTTGAAGCATTTATATAAAAAAAATTATATGTTTAGATCTAATTTACATAAAAATGATCCAATCAACTTGTCTTGAACAAACTGATATATGCTCATCAAATGACACCTACTCACCAAATTTCAGGTCAATTGACCATGCAGTTTTAGAGGAGTAGATAAAATTAGAAAAGTTGGACAGACGATGGACGACAGACGCCGGAGAATCAACCTAATCCTTACTGTAAGCTCCTTACAGCTTTTGCTGTCAGCGGAGCTAAAAAGATATATTTAATTTGTATTTATTAATAATGGCAAGAGAGTGAAAATAATGTGACGTGTAATGATGAGCGGGAACACAACTGTCTCATAACATAATTTTTGCTGTACGTGTGTCACAAATAGTAGTTCAGGTTTATCTTCCTTTTATACACAATCATTCACTCATAATAAGTCAAACACGATCCAGTACTTTACTTGGAGAGTCAGGGCCCTAGTATACAATTATTGCTTGGCTATGAGGGCACTAGTAAACGTCTATTACCTAAAGGGCTGCTAAGTAGCAACTATTTCTTGAGGCTGACAGTAGATGGAAATATTTGCTACATAACTCTAGGAGTAATATGACCTCTTCTAGTGACTGAACAAGGCCTTAAAATTAATTAATGTTTTATACCAGATGACACATTCTCAGGCATAGAATATTTCCATAGTATAAGCAAATGACCCAGTAGACTCCCGTTTTACATTCAAAGTGCCCTGCAGAAAAAAACCCCGAAATATGAAAAAGCGTCCGCTCCTTGCAAAATGATGTCACTATAGTCACTGGTCTGTACCACGTGACACGATCTGCCCATTACTGAAGGCTGTATAAAAATGGACGATGTGTTAAATTTATGTGTATACATATTAATGTATCTTTTCCAAAATGAGGCAGTAAGGGCGACATCTGTTATGTTGAAATGACGAAAATCAAGGTCGGATGCAAATATTGAAACCATAATGCGACATGCCCTTTGAGAATGACATTTCTCGCTTTTTTTGTGACAATCTATTTGACAAATTTCAATTTTCATTTTGAACATGACATTCGATTTGAACATCACATTGTCAGATACGGAAAATCAGTGACAGGAAATTATAAATTACAAATTCCATGTAATATTGACCACCATAGTGGGCTGGGGCTTCTCGTCAGTTTGCAAAAAATCACATTGTTGTTAAATGTGGTAAACCTACAAAACTATTATAGGTACGGTAGCTACAAGAAAGAAAGAGCCATTGTCTTGAAAACAAATTTAAAGGTATCGTAGTGACATGCAGCGCAGTTTTCCCTGCATTGTTGTACATATAATTATATCAATATTTCAGTATGCAAAAAATGAGAAAATATGACGTATTTTTAAAGACCTTCAGTGCCAGTAATAAAGACTGAGCTAGATTAAGTGTCGGATGTGTACTCACATATATAAATTATACAATATTATGTTGATAATTAAATGGGCCAAGCTAGGTTTATGTATATTTGGGATGTGATATCTTTCTGCATATTAAAAGGTATTCACAGTATTCCACTTACTGATGTATACCTGCCCATCACTTGCAATTAGGTGAAGTCATACCTGGTATTTGGTAGGTTATTATAACTTATGAACGATGACGTAATTTATTATACATACCAAAAGATGTACAGGAACTCCTTACTATGCAATCCACCTTTCTAACAATGCCGGAACACAAATTCTAATGTCATGGAAGGCATACATCGATATTAACATTATGCTAAAAAATCTTAATCGAAGTTTTTTGTAAGTATTTTCACTGATGAGTAAAACATTCTCGCAAACCAGAGCAGTTATTTCTTCCGCTACACTTCGTAATAAAGACGGTGGGACGGCTCGTTAAGAACGACGCCGTAAAACAGGCCATGGTTTGCAACGATGGAATAAAAAGGTTGTAAACTCAGACTGTGCCAATTTAACGAGCTACTATCCAGATTGTATCATCACGTTGAGAAAATGATCCTCGTTTCCCATAAACTATCTCTGAATAGATAATAAATCATTCTTTAATACATATCCTGGTTTAGTCGTTTACAAATTTATTTTGGTCCAATATAGTACATCTCTTCAGGGATAAAGTATTCGAATTACCGTAACATTTTCACGACCCTCGTCACTGTATATCTTATATTCATATCCTTCCTGGCCCCTGTGGTTAGGGTTGGGGGTTAGAGAATATTGTTTTAGGGTCTTTAGCAAAATCTTGCTGGGGTTGAATTGTAAATATAGATTAAATGATACTTCTGATTCCTGGGTTGATCTTGGCTTGTCTATTTGAATGTTCTAGTGTGCTGTTTTAGTGAACTCCAGACTTTCTATGACTCCAAACCCCTTAAAGGTGAACGCACTCCAGGATATTAAGGCATTTCCTAAACATTGGGTTCTGGAGAGTCAGTTCATGATTCCACATTAAATCATTTTCGCTCGGTTGCCAAGTCACACCAAATTAAAACTCTTTTTCACCTCTATCATTCTATCAGGGAAACACCACTACCTCTTGGGACTTAGCTGAATATTTACTAGATGGACGCTAAATATTCATGACTCTTAAGGACCGATATCCCTGAGATAAATAGTCATGAATATTCAGTGTGCATCTAATATATATTCACGTATGCATTAATTAATTAGTGAGAGACCAATAGAGGTGAAAAGGTGTTTCTTGGCAACTGAGTGGTGTTTCCCTTTAATGATTAACTTGGTAGTGGACAGTTTCTTTTCTTGTAAAATATGGAACAGGAAAGATTGTTCTTAATTGTTCATAATTAATAAATTCATATACAAGCCATTCTCATAACACGATTGGACAGTGTTAGTGTATTAAAATAACGCTTAGATTCACTACAGAAAGACAATTGTGAATATTTTCATATACAATGGTGACATTTTATTCTATTCATATTCTCTTTATTATATTGTGCCATTCTTTGTTTGGTTGGTATTCTTTCATTTTCGTATGTTTATGTAGGAATATAAAATAGGTATCTGACCTTTAAAATTTATCTGAAAGTGCTATTTGTAGTGATTAGCTGTCATTGAACACCTGTCATTGAACACCATACTATACTTGCTTTGAAAGACGTCAATGCTTATGTATGCTAATGTATGTTAATATGTGAGTAAGTGTTGATCTTGAATAAAGTTTGTCAGTTCTGCAGTACCCTTGAGTCAGTTTGGTCGATTATTACACTATTCATTTGTACGCTATGTAAATAAACACTCTCTTTGTTGAAATGATCACGGACTAGATTAGTTTCAAGTGAACTATTTCCATTCACCAGAATTGTTTGTTGTTATCTGTATGGAAATATTACTATTATACGGTTGGTCTCAAACGAGAGGAGGTCTCGTAGACAGAGCCCCCAGCGCGATAGTCTGGGTAACCGAGAGTATATTATACGGTATAGTCACAGACAACTAACACATGTGTTAGTTATCTGTGCACAAACTGTAATATTAGCTCTTGTAGAGGACTCCTAATCCTGTACATGTCAAACACCGAGTCAACATTTTGACAGCTAAAAGGTATAAGGTCTCATTCCTGCCATTATGCCCGACGGCGTGTAAGATTTGCTGGTGGAGTTGGCACTGTGCCAAAAGAAATGACCACGTTTGACCTCCGGACCACTATTAGTGGTCTGAGGTTTGACCAAGTGTGACCTGTGTCTTTATATTCCGCCTTCCGCATATAAAAACGTCATTGGCTATTTTTGGCAACAGCGCTTAAAGTATAAAGAAGGACAGTATTTTTAACAAAACACTACACCGACCTCTCTCATAAAGACAGCATTTACTGTCCAGACAAGTAAGGTACTTATTGTATAGTTTCCTACAGATACAGCGCTATAATACAAACAAGGTAAGTTACCCATGGCCATTGCTTCTCAAATTTTATAATGTTTAAGTTTACCAAATATAAAATTCGCTTTAGTCGTATATCAGGAACTTAGACAAGTTATTGTCAACAATAAGGCTTGTCCATCCTTGTAATTGTCCTCGTCCCCATGTTGTCGACTATATTCTTATGTCACTCACTAGTTCACCTGAAGTGCAATCTCTACTGAGTACGTAGAACCACACGATTAGGCAAAGGTTAGCGAAAGTTATGACGGGAATTAGTATACGGTCTGTCACATTAAAATATTCATAACAGGTTGTCCTTGATTTGAACTTCCGTCTGAAACCATGTATGGTATACCGAATAGTGTCTATATATGCATGTTGATTTCCGCTCTGGTATAATGGTATTCCTGCCAATTCATTGTGTGTCAACAGTCGGGGTCAGTATTTTGTATGTCGGAGCCGAGGTCAATTACATAGAATAGAAACCGGTTTTACGTTTGTTAGCCATTCATGAATGACAAGGGGGCCGGGATGATTGACTGAAGGTTTTTGTTATATTTCCCACATGCACAGAATCAGACAGTTTTTTCTTGTTTTAATAGGGTATTCATTCCATACGTAGACTATATGAATAAAGTTGTTATGACTTATAGGTCTTCTCACATTATTGTATGGAGTAAGTCGGTCGTTCATCCGTTGCAACTCATACACAAAACATATATTGCGAGTCCCTGTGCCTGGATGAACACGTTGTGGTGTAAGTATGGTGTAAGGATGCCAGTAATGTATTATTGAATCCATACTAGTGTATTATTCGTTGACGTCATATTTATATTGTGACGTCATCACATATAATACTATGGGAACATTACATTTTAATATATGATAAGCTTGATGAACATTTTCATTGACATTTCATGCATGTCGTTTAACTTCCAGCACATTTTCCATTTTCACTTGCAGGATCATGGCGTCAATAGACCCAGTATACTTTGCGCTTAGAAATCTCGATGTTGCCAAGTTATCTTCCTCAAACACGCACTTTGCTGTAGATCTGTATCAACGCCTATGCAGGGATACCGATGGCAATGTTTTCTTCTCACCTTGTAGTATCTTCAGTGCACTGGCAATGGTATATCTCGGTGCACGAGGTGAGACTCAAGCGCAGATGAAAGAAGCACTGCACTTCACTGATGTGGACGAATCTAATCTTCATTCCGCCCTTAAGAAACTAAACTCGGTGTTTGGTGAGACGGAGGGTCCCAACACAGTCAAATTAGCCAATCGTCTGTTCGGCGAGAAAAGTAAAGTCTTCCTGGAAGAATTTCTTAAAGAGACAGAACGCTACTACAACGCCAAACTAAAGCCTGTCGATTTTGTCGGTCAACCGGGACAAGCGAGGCAGATTATTAACTCGTGGGTTGAAGAACAAACCGAGGGAAAAATCAAAGATTTGATAAGAGAGGGTATTTTAGGCTTCGAAACAACCCTCGTTCTTGTCAATGCTATTTATTTTAAGGGGGTTTGGGAGAGCAAATTTAAAGATAGGGAGACTAAGGAGGACAATTTCCATATCACAATAAACAGAAAAGTTAGGGTGCCAATGATGAATCAGAAGGGGGCATTTAACCACATGTATGATGAAGACCTTAACTGTCAAATACTAGAGTTGCCATACCTCGGTGGTGATCTGAGTATGCTGATAGTCTTACCAACAGAAATAGAAGGTCTAGAGAGGGTAGAAAAGGGCTTACAGGTAGAAAAACTGGGCACAGGTTTGGCTTCAAATATGGGGAAAACAAACCTTAAAGTAGCAATTCCCAAATTTAAGCTCGAAGATGAATTTGTATTGAATACAGTGCTGGCTACTATGGGTATGAACGATTTATTTGATGATGACAAAGCCAACTTGTCGGGGATTTCAAGTAGTAATGATTTGAGTGTGTCGCTGGTAGTTCACAAGTCATTCGTCCAAGTTGACGAGAAAGGTACAAAGGCCACAGCTGCCACGGCTGTAGTTGTCCGTACAAAATCTATGTCCTTTATCAAACCAAAGCCAAAATTTGATGAATTTATCGCAGATCATCCGTTTCTCTTCTTTATTCGTGAGAACCGTTCATGTAATATTCTATTCATGGGTCGTTATTGTGATCCTACCGTTACAGGTGGAGACACTGACAGTAGTAAATGCACGGTGTCATAGAATTGATATGAATACCCGGTTGTATTCAAAATCCCCGTTGATGGCGCTATCCTCCATTTTCACATACACACCACTCAATGCATATACAGTCACGGTTGTCCAATGCATGGTGTTTTAGATATCTTTTTTATGAACTATTTCATTTTCATGCTGATTCAATGTACATACAGATTATACTCATAAGCTTGATCTTTAAGAAGAGATTGGAATTAAATGCACTTGTGATTCAAGAGTTACGAAGTAATCACGTAATTATTTGTCCTCTCAAAAGTCATGGCAACAGTATTTGCATACCTGAGTCGTTTGTTTTTTTCAGAAACATAGAGCATTTTAATTCATTCCAATCAATTACATCATGTGATGGACAATTATAAAGCTTAATTACTTATTAAACAGAAATGTGATTAGCATGTGTGGTGTGTGTGCGCGCGCCTGTGGCTGTGCGTGCGTGTGCCGAAGATATGACATTAATAGTCAACGAGATATTCGGGTGCATGTCCGTTTGTTGATCTGTATGTAAAGAAGTGGGATTCTGAACCACCAATAAACCCATTTGTGAATATGCACTCGGAAAAATACCCATTGCCAATCTGTTTCTTACTCCTTACATGTCTGTGTTTAGAGGGAGGTTCTTTGTTTTACATTGATGAGAAAAAGCCATGTGTAACCATAGACAAGTAAGTGTCTGTGGTGTCAGTAACATTGGTGTTAGGACCATGGCTTGGCCTGATGTTTTTACAGGCTGTCACAAGATTGACGGCACAGGCGTTCACAAGTTACTTTGTTTTAATTTGGAAGGTGGTTTAATGATAAAATAGACTCCATACTAAATTTGCCAAATTCGTTGGTTGAAAATAGTTATCAAGATCGTGTGTCTCGGAAGTGTATGTTGCTTAATCACGTTGCCATAACGAGAACGAGTTGCGGACGAGAAGCCGTTTGTCGTTGTCATCTCGTTCTTGTAATGGCATTTCAAAGAGTCGAGTGCCATTTCCAGATCTATATTTGTCGCCTGTGTGAATTTACCTCTCCGAACGAGATAAATCCTTTCAGGCCTTTATTGTTACAGTAAAAGCTCCTTACTTAAAAAAACCGTCTACGTTTCTGTTATCAAACAATGATGTCATAATATATTCAGAACATTGTCAATTGGATGTAGATAAACGATGAAGTCATCGGTAACAATTAACTTAAAGTCTTTAACACTAAGACCATATATTCTCAATAATCTATTCTGTAACAATGCGACGAGATTATTGTTCACAAATACTCAATTGATCATCACAATATCTCAATGCCTAGTTTTCTCGTCAGTCAACCGATGAGTCGGGACGATAAGAGCCAGGATTAAAACTATTAGTGGCTCAATTACAGAAAAGAATTTGATATATTTTTAGACAAGGGGACGAAATTGCTGAAATAGTAAATATTCAAGTATTGGTCCGTGATATTTTCCACTCCACCAGGAGGAAATACAAAAAAAACACAAAAACAAAATACAAAAAAAGAAAAGGAAATGGAAGACGGTGACATAATGTGCATTTCTTTAATCTTAATGTTTTAGTTTAGTTGCATGCTGGCAGAAAGGAAATTTGAAATTATGGGGAGATTCAATCGAACAAATCGTATAACAAACAGAATATATAGTGAAATGAAATAATGAGGCTGTCGAAAATCTCTTATGTCGTTCGACCAATAACATTGTATAAGGTATTTCATGAACGCTTGTAACTATCAGTGAATCAACTTGCAATGGAATAACTGGTATTAAACTGGGAAAAACACATTAATAAAACTGTTCTCAAATAAACGGCTCTGAAATCAAGAAAAAGAATGTCTCTTTAGTTAAATGACAAAGTGAAAACACTTAATAAAAAAATTATAAAATGATAAATTATTATATATTTTTCATCAAAATACAACATTCCAGTGTATAACTTAAAAATACAAATTCAAATAATTAAAAGTAACTGTAGCTATAATGATTACAATAATATTGTAAACCAACTATAATCTAAAGAAATATACTGAATAAATGGTGATTACATCGAGTAAATATCGATTAAATATTGAGTATATATTCAAAAGTGAAAATGCATGTCAGGATACAATTGTCAAAATTAATAAAAGCAAATGACTAACCCCCCCCCCCCATACATTATTCGCGTCAGAAACATACTGACGTCATCAGCGTATAATTATATTTGATTTAAACTATAGACCAATTACAAGGGGATAGGCTGTCAAGTTATTATTGTTCTTGTTTCCATGGAGACCGTATCGTCACTGTCTAAAGTAACCTCTAATATTGTCAGTTAGGGACGTTGTGATTTGCTTAGTAGAGATTGAACGCGCCTCCAAACAATTTAGCCATCTATAACATAATTGACAAATTTCGAGTTTTATGAATGAAATCTATCTGTACTATCAATTTAGTCGAACTAGTTAACAAAGGCGATTCGTACACTTTCCTGACCGGCCCTGTATTGATAAATTCACTCATTCAGTTTTGTGGTGATATGAAACTTTTTTTCTCTCTTTCCCTGTCTACTTCTCTCTCTTTCAGCTGTATGTAATTCTCTCTTTATTGACTAAATAAAGACGCCTTGTCCATTTTTATCCTCTTATCTAAATCAAAACACCCATAATCTTATAATTGGTGAGTTATATTAACAGTTTGCTTTATCTCTCATCTTCTGGGAGATTATCACACTGGACAAACAGTCGATCACGCATAAACTAGCCCTTTCTTCTGAAGCTGTGGTTGTGTGTGTGTGTGCGTGTTTTGTTATTGTATGCATACAGACAGACAGACAGACAGACAGACAGACAGACACACACACACACACATACATACATACATACATACATACGTATACCATATATACACATTGTGTATGTATAATGTGTTAACTTTCCAAAGCTTTTGTAGGGGAGGGGGCATGAAAAAAATACACAAGGAAAAAGGGAAATCCTCTGGTGTCCCCCTGGAAGTAATTATAAAATCTGGAAACTCCCTTACATCACCACAAAACTCAATGAGTGAATTGGTCAATATCACACGCAAAATAAGTTATATTGCACCAGAACAATTGATAATTCAATCGATAATTCATTCAACCAAATAATAAATCGGTCAATAAATTAATCGATCGATCGTTCGACCAATCAATTACATGTTCGCTGCCCCCTGTGCTTTAACATGTCCCATATAGCATGTTACCTTTGTGTCGGGTTTGGTTGAAATTGGTTGGTGCATGCCAGAGATATCAGTGTGGACGGACGCACAGACAGAACCCAATGTAATAACCCCCTCGGTATAGTGCCCGTTGCCGTTGGGGGCTAAAAATAATCTATTGACTTATGCAAGAGCGAAGAGGATGCTCTAAGGGCATTGAATCTCATCTTAGTTGTCCGAGATTGAATACATACAGCTCCCTCTGAAGACCGTTTTGAGATGTAAATAACTGACACACTAAAGTTAGTAGGTTTCTAAGTTATCTCATACAGCTGTAACTAGACTATTGACTCTCAGGTTCCAATCTCAGCTATCTATCATGCATATTGACATAGCTTACAGTGCACTGTAAGGTGTGTTTATATCTGATAACCAGTTTTGTGTACCAGAATGATGTATGTTTTGGCTATTATTCCTTTGTTAATAATTAGTTTAAAACTAATGAACAAATACTGACCTAAGCAAAGTACCATAGAAGCAAAGTGTTCTATATAAACAAGGCTCGTCTATTTTCGGTTTGCTTATGTTAGTTATTGGCTGATCGAATACATAAAACTCGAGAAGAAATTTAAATGCCTGCATTGGCATGCATTTTAATGGGGGGTTTATTTTAAAATAATGAGCTCAATAGCAATATAGTAGACAACATATAAATTAGCAAAACCTAAAATATATAAGCGAATTGCGAATATTGTACCTTTAATTTTCGCATATCCGAACCAAACCACGGCAATCTTTATAAATACGTTCTGTTGAGATACTGAAAATGTTTTGTTAGGTATAATAATTTACTAGTAATATCGTACACTGTAAACAGTACTGCATCACCTGTGAATAAACGCATTTTTTGTAGTTTTATATGACATAAAACAAATCAACTTGATCTTTGGGTTCACATCCTCAATTGTTTCTGTAATGCCTGTGGATAATATCGACAACTGATTATGTAATTATTTGTATTTTAACAATTTTCAAATGTTCTGCAATTTACTATGTGACTTTGTCAGACTGTAACTTAGCGCAGATTATTTTTTGGTGGGAGTAGCCTACATAACTAATGAAAATGTGCATAATTAATGATTTTATAAATGAGGCTCTATATCAATATTCAACAAAAACTTGCTACATCAATGAATAATGCAAAGATATAAATGAACTAAAAGATGTTAACTTGCATCAATTTAATTAAAAACTTATTTGCATAATTAATGAATATTTGCAACTCAGGTTATGCATCCAGAAGACCTTTATTAAATTTGATGAAACTTGCCACAGATATTGATCATACAGAGATATGATTGTTCTTAATGAAATTAATTGTTGTCAATTAATTGCTCATTTGCATGATTAATGAAATTTAGCAATTAGGGCCTTTACCAAGAAAACTGCACCAAATTTGATGAGACTTGCCACAGATGTTGATCATACAGAGATATGATAGTTCTTCAAGAAATTAAGTGCTGTCAATTAATTGTTCATTTGCATAATTAACGAACTTTTGCAATGAAGCCCTATTCCAAAAAAGACCTCAACATTTGATGAAACTTGCGAAAGATATTGACAGAGCAAAGGTATGATGGTATCGAGTCAATTGCTAATTTGCATATTTTATGAACTTTTGCAATATGGGTTATATGCCCAGGACTGTACTGAATTCAATTGAACTTGCTACAAATATTGATTACACAAAGGTACGACAGTACAGAAAGACATCTCAAAGTCTCAGCAATCACATTAATAATGTACGGGAGCATTTTCAGTTCATCGCTGGTTACGAATGAAATTGCTTATTTTTCGGTGTCCGATAAGATTTTTATCTTGTCCCTTGGGCGAGTTGTGTCAAACGTGTGCTTTTTGAACATGGGTTCGAAGAAGTTGGGTTTTTTGAAGAACCTGCTGCCGGGTGACGTTGATACCCTCTTCTGCCAATTCCTGACCTGAGCAAATATGTACACACTCTGCGACTGGATCTGAGCAACAGTAGGAAATATTAACTCTGTGTTAGAAGATAGCAACGCTGCGACTGGGTCTCAGCAACCACAATCCTTTATCAAACCAAAGCCAAAATTTTATGAATTTATCGCAGATCATCCATTTCTCTTCTTAAATTTATTTGTGAGAACCGTTCATGTAATATCCTGTTCATGGGACGTTATTGTGATCCTACCGTTACAGGTGGAGACTGAAGCTGGTAGTAGTAAATGCACGGTGTCATAGAATTCATATGACTCAACTTTATATAATAACTGGTAACTAGGAAAAACACATTAATAAAACTGTTCTCAAATAAACGGCTCTAAAATCAAGAAAAAGAATGTCTCTTTAGTTAAAAGACAAAATGAAAACACTTTTAAAATAATAAAAGGGTAAATATTATTAATTTATATATATATATATTCCATCAAAATAGAACATTCCAGTGTGTAACTACTAGATATACATGTCAAATAATTAAAAGTAACTGTAGCTATAATGATTACAATAATATTGTAAACCAACTATAATCTAAAGAAATATACTGAATAAATGGTTATTATATTGAGTAAATATTGAGTATATATTCAAAAGTGAAAATGCATGTGAGGAAACAATTGTCAAAATTAATAAAAGCTAATGACTAACACCCCCCCCCCCCCCCATATACAGTATTCGTAGTCAGAAACATACTGACGTTATCATCGTATATAATCACGTTAATTATATTTGATTTAAACTATAGACCAATTACAATGGGCTTGGGTATCAAGTGATTATTGTCGTTGTTACCAAGGAGGCCGTATCGTCACTGTCTAAAGTAACCACTAATATCGTCACTTTGGGACGTTGTGATTTGCTTAATAGGGAGTGAACGAGCCGCCAAACAATTTAGCCATCTACAACATAGTTTACAAATTTCGAGCATCTACGTCGCACTAAAGGGGAACTTATGAATTATTAGTGAAAACATATTTAAAAAACAACGACACAAAATTCATCAAAATATATAAGACTAGAGCACTTCATTCCCTATATGCATTCCCATTAAATTTCAGCCCAATCTGCTCAGTGGTTTTGGAATTATAGATTTTTGACCAAAAAGACACATTTTTAGCCCTAATTTGCATATCACTGATGGGACCATCATATCATGAACAATTCTTAGTAAAAACACCCTGAAGAATGTATCACCCAAATTTCAGCCCAATCTGCCGAGTAGTTTTGGAGTTTAAATTTTTGACCAAAAATCACATTTTTGACCCAAATCACAAACCGGTAGTAAGATCATTTTGATTTGAACAATTTCCCAACTAGACACCCAAGGTAATGTATCCACCAAATATCATGGCAATCGGTTCAGCAGTTTTTGACTCTAAGTTGTTTACACACACACACACACACACACACACACACACACACACACACACACACATACACACACACATCCACACATACAGCCAGACAGACATCGGGCGACCCCTATAGCACTACTTACCTCAGTTCAGTTGTGCTAAAACATCGTTTGGTGCATGCCAGAGATATGAGGTTAACACAAACAACAAATGTGGTCGCCATTCGGCCATATTTGATTCAGTCGCAAAAGAAAGTGACGTGCATATGTCTCATATATATAGCATATTACTTTTGTGTCGGGTTTGGTTGAAATCGGTTGGTGCACGCACGGACGCATGGACAGAACTCAATGTAATAGCCCCCTCGGAGTGGTGCCCATTGACTCATGCAAGAACGAATTGAAGAGGATGCTCTACGGGCATTGCATCACATCTTAGTTGTCCGAGATTGAATACATACAGCTCCCTGTCTTGACAAACCCATGCGAAGACCATTTTAGATGTAAATAACTGACATGGTATGCACATTTAAATAAGTGGGTTTCCAAGTTATCTGATACAGCTGTAATTAGACTATTGTTTGTCTTTCGGGTTTCCATCCCATTCAGCTGTCCTGCACATTGACATAGCTTAAGATATGGTTTACATCTGACAACCAGTTATGTGTAGCAGAATGATGTATGTCTTGGCCGTTATTGCTTTGTTAATAATTAGTTAATCGAATTAACAATACTGATCTAACCAAAGTACCACATAAGTAAAATAAACAAGGCTCATCTAGTTTCGGTTTGCTATGTCGGTTATTGGCTAATGATCACTTCGAATACATAAAAATTGGGATGAAATTTAAATGCCTGCATCGGCATTTGATTATTTTAAAAATAAATAACGAGCTTAAGGTCCTGTCCTAATTTTTCTTGATTTTGAATAGCAATATAGTATAGACAACATCTAAATTAGCAAAACCCAAATTCGATGAGCGAATTGCGATTCTTTACCTGAATATCCAAACCAACCCACGGCAAGCTTCACGCTCTGCTGAGATAAAAAAAAAAGACCACAGCATATGTATTATTAATTAAGCCTACACTAGCTGCTACCGGAACGTTTTCTGAAAATGTTTTCGGTTAGGTACAATAATTTATACGTATTGATATCGTACACAGTGAACAGTATTGCATCGATCACCTTTGGATAAATGCATTTTTGTATACACGATAAATAAAATGAAATTGATTTTTGAGTCCGCATCCAAAAACCAACACCCTCACTAGTTTCTGTGTAATTATTTATAATTATTTTAACAATTTTCAGTGAATATATTGTGGTTGTTGTCTGATCAAAAATTATACTCGTTAGACCAGTATAGTTTCAACATGTGACAGACTCAAAACCAAGCTTTTTGCTCGAGTTAATCTTGCCACTACACTACCTTTCAGATAATAGTGACCACTTAATTCTTAACAGATACGTCATTGGATAAATAACTGACCAATTTGTAACGAATATATATATCTTTGGTTTTTTCATGAAAAAATATCCCAGTTGCAGCTAATGCAGGTTTAACAGCATGACATGACATTGAAACAACGCTCTGTCGTTTTACGATAACTTGGCGTTAATGCTTCTATTTAACAGATATATTTGTTAATAATGTACGTAGTTGGCATATACACTACCAGACAAATGTTTCTTGACCATTCCCGCGTTGTAAACGAGGGATTATCGCGTGTGTAAACGAGGGATTTCACACATGCGTGGCTGTGTCCACGCATTTTGCTTCCGTGTAGGTCCACGTGAAATGCATGGACGTGATGTTATTTACGATAGTACACTATATAGTAGAATGAAACCAAGTTCAATTCCTATGGCTATGTAGTGAATTTATACTGACCAAATTTCACCAGGATATTGTAGAATGTGTTACATAAAGTTGCTGCTCAGTAAAAAAAAATAAGACTGCCTAAACATTGACCGCAACTGTGCCAGCGTTTGTTTGACTATGATTATCCTGATGTTATTACATGTATGTTTACCACAACTTACAAGTAGGTCCACGTACATGTAGTTGTCGGTAGGAACGCTGGTATATTATCGGCCTGTGTTGTGTCTTGATCCCACGAACTCTACACGTGGGTGATACTTCTATGCTCTACGTAAACCCTTTTGGTAAATTTATATATACTTCCCGCCCTCACTGTAAAACAACACATACACATATGGCTTAGCATGGGTGGTCACACGCTATTTTATTCACGAATTTGGTGATTTATCGGCACTGCTTTTGTCAATTTCGTCTGGCCGTATGAACCTTGTTAGTGATTATAGACCGCTCACGACTTTATGCACTGATCTGTCTATGCTATAACCACGGAGAACCATAGACATGAAAATGTTTTGAATATCGATGTTTTAGCAACGATACAAGGTGGACGAATACACTGTTATGCACTTTCACATAAACGAAATGGCAAGCACAGTACGAATCGAATGCGTACAGATAGTCGTCTTAAGACTAAGATAAGACTCGTCTTTGGAATGTCGACCTAGCCTCTGGGTCAACAACGGAAGTCAGCAGTGTCAAAGGTTATCCGCGTATCATGATAAATATCGCTGTAAAATCGATACACTTATTAGTCATAGAAAGCGTGATATATGTTAATATTTGTAATTACATCTAATTCATCTATTTTGTCGTCACTGCTCAGTTTTCTCTGCACTACCAATAAATAAACAGTGCAGTAGTCCGTAGCTAGTGGGCGGGATATATTTGATGTTTAATATATATTTATTCACTCAACCCACATGACTACAATCTACTATCCCTTCATAAAATATAACTCACGTTCATCATAATATGTGTATGTACATGTACATGTAGGTTACCATTTTGCAGTCGGTGAATATAATTACGATCTCAATTTAAAGGGGGAAAACTTGATACGGGCCATCATGCATGTGACGCTCATTTCTATCGATGACGTCGCCTCAGATATTTCCCGTTGATAGCAAATTGACAAAATCTTTTTTTTTCATACACTTATTTTTGTCTTTTAATCCGTGTGCTACCATTAGTGGTATCAGTGGATGTTTACACTCACGGTATAATGCGTTAATTTGGGCAAATAGTGAGTTTGTTCTAGCAAGCTACTAGTTAATGCAAAGCTGACAAACTCAGATAAGACATTGATCATGTTGATATCAGGTAGGAAATAGGAAAAAAACATTGAGAGGAAACAGTATTTAAAACTTTATTTGAAATATACAGAAAATAATATTAGAAATCCGGAAAATCGCGAGTACAAAATTGATCATTTGTCCTTTACCCTGTGATCTGATGGGAAGAAACCAATAACACAGAGACCATATGGAGACAGCGGAAAACATAACTACCTGAACTTGACACTCACGTATTTAAATTTTAAAAAAATCTATCTACCCCAACTATTCTAAAATTGAGCGTAATCGGAACCACAAAATTTTTTTTAATAGGCCTTAACGTCTTGGTGTAATTCGATCATGAAATCACCCCCCCCCCCTCGTGACGCGTGGAGTCATTGTTGTGTTTATCCCAAAAGAGATAATGGCTGCCACACATTTTTATTCCATGAACGTTTTAAATAATGTGAGTGTCGCATATAAATGACAAATGAACATATCGATTTTAAATGGCTGTAAAATAAGCGTTATGGAAGCGTTATGTCTTTTTTATCTTCCAATATGATATAATATGCAAGTCTTTGGGAATATGATTCACTAAAAATAACCCTTTCCACGCCTTAAAATGAACGTTTTAAACGATGTGGCACGGGACTATTTTCGTGGCTATCCCGAAAAGGACAAATACGTACAATGTACCATACATGTACATGTACATGACTTTTGTACATGTACGTCGAAGGGGAGGGGGATGTCAAAACCGCGGTACATACAAGTATATATGCCGTTACTACACTGAGTACCCCCCCCCGGGGGGGGGGGGAGGGGCAGCAGTGTTACATCCCTGGAACAGTTTTCAGTATTTATTCTAGAACTACGTGTATAGAGTACATGCACATGTACAAGGATTTGCGTGTATTTTTTTACTGCAAAAGCCCCTAGAAAACTAAGAAACGTGTACTTAGAAAATGGACTTCGATGCATTTTTGGTTTGAGTTAGTCACTAAATCTAAATGGTTTTACTTGTTGTGAACTAAATAGTACATGTACATATGCATGAGTCTTGCTGCTAGACGTTCGGGCTTTCTTTCGATAGTATAAGCGAACGAAGTTCGCAGTGAAGGCTTGCCCAAACATGCGATGTTCGGTCGTGTGTCGTATTCTATGTGAAGAACATCCGAGGTCAAGCAGATAGACTACATGTACATGTACATGTACATAACGGACGTCTAAGTTTACGTACGGTACATTGTCTAAATTGTCATATTGACAGTTTGCGCTGTTACAAATTGATACATGGCTTTGGTGGTTGGCTTATTCGCATGATTATTCTTTCAAGTAATGATTCCTTGGTCACCGACATGAGAAGTAAGGACAGGTAGTGTATATGTACAAAGCTGATGACAAAATAATTTTACAACTGTCACAAATTGACCAGTATTCAAAGGTCATGGGGCTGAGCAATTCCTTAAAGAACTTAATAACTTGAACGAAATTGAACATAATACGTTTAGATAAATTACAATTGCTGCTGTGTGATAAGTGCTTGTAGTCTAGCTATCGTTACAACAACTTCCTCACGTCACTTATACATGTACGCCACAATACAACATGTACATGTGATCATGACACGCGTGTACCATGTCTTCACTTTAATAGTGAGGTCATGCAAGGAGGACTTTAATAGCTATCCATGTAATACGTCGATGTCAAGTCATACCAAATATGATCCAGTATTTATGTCAGAAGTGGAACTAGTTAATTGTATCTGCTGTCCAGTAGTGGAATGTGATGAGCTAAAATAATACATTATAAATGAACTGCTATCACACTATCATAGGTTTTGACAACGCTTCACACATGCATAAAAAGTGTGTTGTTTTCAGTGTCACTCAACGGTCACCCAACTCTCGTGGCCCGGGATTATTTTCGTGGCTATATCCCGAAAGGGTCTATAACACATTTTCAGACGATAAAATCTTTGAAATAACAACCATTTAAATAACGTGTGCGTCTTTTGATTTACAAAATGTATATAATATGCTACAAATACACGAATCCTGTAGTTTATTGAGTGTCCGTATCGTTCAGTAAACCCTCGTGGGGTGGGATAATTTATGTTGACTTTACCTCATAAGTGACAAATTTGATAGAGAAATTAAACCTAAGCCTGAATATTCGTCGATGGAAAATAAATATTCTTAGTTACTTTTACATACGGGAGTATTCTGAATGTGTGTCTATAGACTAGGGTTCGCACGGTCCTGGAAAACCCTAGAATTTCAAACCCTCCCTAGAAACCCTGGAAAATGCACCCTAACCCTAAAAATGATCGCGATCGATTGATTGGCGATCGACATTTCAGTACGTGCTCGAGCACATATTCACATGATTCACTATACTCGTTGAATAACCTTTTTACCCTTTATACTGTACCATACGAACTTTTGGTTTTGCCCTGTTCGGAGTCCATCAACGTCATATCAACGTTCTCTTGATTACATGACCTGACTATTAATTTTCAAAATTATTACATCAAGTTTCCACTTTAAACACGCCCATCTGTAGCCCTGATCGACGTGTAAACTTAACAACTGTAAATTAAAAGGGAAATGCCTGACATATTCGATGATATCGTCTAAAAATCTAACATTTTGGATAACTATCCCTTTCCCAATGATCGGTAATATCGGATAAAAGACTTCGTCTTGAAGTCTAAGTTATTCAATGTGTTAGATATCTATCGGATAGCATCGATAACATCGATAACATTTGATAAATATGCTTCATTGGGAAGGAATCTCTGTCGTCTGGATAGGTATTCAAAATGTTTGTTTTTTAGACAATATTATCGGATAAAAACGCTTCATCGGGAAGAGAATTCCGTCGTCAAGTTTGTCTAAGTTTTTCCAAATGTTATATGTTTAACGATGCTATCGGATAACACCCGACACTACCGTACAG